>NC_070631.1:929549-967814 GCF_947347685.1 Pleuronectes platessa
CATCCTCCTCCTCATCCCTCTCTCTCTCTCTCGTCTCTCCTCCTCCTCCTCTCTGTCTCCCTCTTGTCTCGTTTATTAACAGACGTTACTAATGTAACAGAACTGGAATCCAACAGGAATGATGTTATTAGTATTTAATACATTATAATAAACCATAAACTGTCTTTCTTTCTCCTCCTCCTCCCTCCTCCTCCTCCTCTCTCCCTCGCTCTCCTCCTCCTCCCCTCTCTCTCGTCTCTCCTCCTCCTCATCCCTCTCTCTCTCTCTCTCTCTCTCTGGAATCCAACAGGAATGATGTTATTAGTATTTAATACATTATAATAAACCATAAACTGTCTTTCTTTCTCCTCCCCAGAGCGTCCCAGGATCTCCCTCCTCCAGAAGTCTCCCTCCTCTCCAGTCAGCTGCCATGCTACTGGTTTCTTCCCAGACAGTGCTGTGTTGTTCTGGAGGAGAGAGGGGGAGGAGCTTCATGAGGACGTGGTCCACGGAGAGGTCCTCCCCAACCATGATGGAACCTTCCAGATGAGTGCTGACCTGAAGGTTTCCTCCATCTCCCCTGAAGACTGGGGGAGGTACGAGTGTGTGTTCCAGATCGCTGGTTTGAAGGAGGACATCGTCACCCAACTGGACGAGGACTCAGTCCAGTCCAACAGAGGTGAGACTGGGACCAGTGAGGACACTGGGAAACACAGGTTTCATCTCCAGTAACAGTCCTGCAGGTCATGTTGACTGATGTGAAGCAGGAGAAGTTTTCTTTCATCAATGTTTATAAATACATTTAGACCAGTGTTAAACCAGTGACTGTGCCCCCCCCCACCATCATGTGACCCTGAAGAATGAAGTGAGTTTTAATGTGTCTGAGGATTTTATTACTATTATTATTATCATTGATCTATTAGATTCACACATTTATAAATGTTTAAGTTCACTTGTATGATTTTATTCCATGAAGTGTTTCTGCAGGTCTCAACTGGAGCCAGACTGGTTTGTCACTGGTCAGATGTGAGCCTTTCACAGACATACTGGGATCAGGGTGGATATTTGATATGAAAACTTTTATTCTGCAGAATCAATGAAGCAGAAAAAACAAACAAATCTCTGGTTCTTCACCTCGAGTCACAACAGACAGTTAGGTTCATGTCTTCAGTTCATAACCAGTTCAACCAGTGACTGTGAAAGACGAACCAGTGTGAAGAAGCACAGATCCAGTCATTATGTACAGATGGAAACTGAGAGGAGAAACAACAGCAGGACAAACTCACACGTTGAGTGTCTGTGTGTGTGTCTGTTGTGTCTCAGGACAGGATTGTGGTTCATCTGTTCAGGTTGTGATGGTTTGTTTTTTTATTCCACTCAACAGAGAAGCCCATCAGCATGACCTTCATCATCATCTTCATCATCGCTGCAGTGGTGGCTCTGGCTGCCGTCAGCGCTGTCATCGGACTCGTGGTGCACAGGAGGAAGAAAGGTGAGAGACCAACACAGAAGCTTTGTCCAATGTGTCTCTGGTGTTTGGAGACTTTCTGATTAATGCTGGTGAGACAAAGGTCAGTTCCTCACACACCAGCTTGTGTCTCCAGAGCTGCAGGGTTCACACACAGTTTCTAACTTCCCTCTGCTCCACACACTGTTTATAAAGAGCTCTGCACACAAACAACAACAAGGGACAGTGTGTTGTCGATCGTTTGAGGAAAACATGACACAATCCTGTTTGTGTTTCTACTGTAATAACTGAAATCATTTGTCTTTTCTTTTTATTTCAGCCCAATGTACTTCAACTGGTAAGTAAAACTTCTATTTCTACTCTGTTTTCTTTTTATACTAACGAGCTTCATGAGGTCATCACGTCACGTTAGCACAGCAGCTGAAAGTTCTAACATGTCCAGTTCTATACAACTCCCCCAACACCTCTGTGGTCCACTTTGTACTGGTCCACTTCTTACTGGTCCACTTTGTGCTGGACCACTTTGTACTGGTCCACTTTGTACTGGTCCACTTTGTACTGGTCCGCTTTGTACTGGTCCGCTTTGTATTGGTCCACTTTGTGCTGGTCCACTTTGTGCTGGTCCACTTTGTACTGGTCCACTTTGTACTGGTCCTCTTTGTACTGGTCCACACCGGAGACAGTCAGGGAGGCGTCATGTTTTCAGGCTGCTCATCTCGTGAACACGATATCTCAGAAACGCCTCGAGGGAATTTCTTCAGAATTTCCACAAATGTTCCCTCAGGCCTCGTCTCCACTTCTGCTCATATTTATTTCAGTGGATACCAGTCTCCCCACAGGAACCTGACCCAGTGCAGGACTCTAGTAAACCCTCTGTAGATTAGATAGAGTTGATTTGGTGCTGGAGAGAGTTTTCAGGACTGTTCTCTGCAGTGTTGGTGGTTTGTAATGAAAGTGTCTGTTCAGAGGAGGATGGACTAACGATGTGTTTCTGACCTCACAGCTGGAAAAGATCCAGGTTGCTCACAGCCGCTGAGATCAGCTGATGGAGATTCTAATTCTCCAAGTGAGACGTCCTCCTGAACACAGTGAGTTGCTTCATCTGCTCAACAAAACTAAACTAAGTGCAAAGTAACATGTGTGTGATCAGCTGTAAAACCTCTGTTTGTATTAGATATAAAAACATCTGCTGAGAGCGATGCACAGATCAGAAACCTTCACGTTAATAGGACAGATTAAATGTTGAATGAAAACTCAAATATCAGCAGTGACACAACAATTCAACCTTTAATAAACCAAATATTTTGGGCTTATCAAGTTAAGATCAGTGTTAACTTTAAATTCACGGAGAGAATCATGGAAATATTAGGTCTCAATACTGTAAAAACATAAAATACGTGGCTTTGTGGAACTGAACATTAATTTTTATTTATTTTGTCTCTCTTCAGGTTCATGGACGAGAAGCAGTGTCACCACAGTTTCCCCTTTACACTGGAACTCATTGATTATTCATCACTCAAATCATAAAGTGATATTCAGGGTCAGACATTGATTGAAATACAAATAACACAACTGACAAATAAGAAAAATAAATGGTGGCGTTGATTAAATTTGATCTTTTAGTTGAAAATAAGAAATGTAAACTTCCCTCTGATAAATGTTTGTTTAATTATTGATAAATCAAATGAGGATTATTACTTTTTCTTTACCTGAAGTGAAGTAAAACCAGTTAAATATTCAGATTTGATTTTATTTCAAATTTTTGTTTGTTTGGTTATATTCATGCTTTGCTTTGTTCTTCAACTTTAAAAAGTTTATTTTAGTGGAGATTATAAAAAGGGTTGTGGGATGTTTTAAGTGTCTCATATTAAATGACTGTTAATATTTTCTGTAAGTTTTTAGGGACGAGGGACTTTTCTGTTTTATTAACATTTACACTGAATAAATTAAAAGGTTTGAACAGTGAAAAATTACTGAACTTATCTTTCGTAAGTTTAAAAACTTCACATTTTCTCAAAGCTGTTAACGTGTGTTGTTGTTGTTGTTATTATTTTTCCAGGCATATGAATTTGCTTTTTGAGGCTTTAACATTCTCAACTTCTCACCAAACTTTGCAGAAAATTTGAAAATGGTGAAAAAGTATATATTCCGTAGTAATTTTAAATAGGTGTGGCAAAATGGCTCAGCAGCGCCCCCTGGAACACGTTCGCATTCACCGATCTTCACAAAAATCGATTCACAGTTGTATCATGACCATAAACACAAACAAGTCTGTGGATGCATTTAGAAAAACGCAACAGGAAGCCCGCCATTTTGCATTTAGTGGTCATTTTTACTTTGAGGTACTTGTACCAGGGCTTTCATCAGATCAACTTCAAATTGAGATAAGTGTCATCACAACAAGAAGGAGATACAAACTAACTCAAAGATCGATTTTGCGTCACCCGGTGTGACCATGGTGTGGCGTCAAGGTTTGATAACACGCCATCAAAACACGATGATCTGTATCTCGGACAAACATGATCCTTGAATCCTTCCATGCTTGTAATATTCTGAGCATTGCTGTAGGAGCCTGTGACCCGAACGTTTCAATGCAAGTGACTGCTGAATGTGATTGTTGTGCATTTGACAATAAACTCTTGAAACTTGAGACTTGAATCTTTATGTCTTGCAAAGGTGACGTATCTCTCGCTCTCTCTTTCTCCCTCTCTCTCTCTGTCTCCCTCTGTCTCCCTCTCTCTCTCTCTCTCTCTCTCTCTCTCTCTCTCTCTCTCTCTTTCACTCTCTCTCTCTCAGAATTGGGACATTTCCTCAATCCGCGTAAACATTGATGTCATAACTCCACTGTACATTGTCCTATCACCACTAAACATCTGTCTCATGACACAGCTCTATCAGTCAATATTTCCTCAGGGTCATAGTGCCACCTACTGATCAGTTTGATCAGAGCAGGCAGAAAATTACCCTGAGTACCTCACCACACCCACTGTGATCTTGATGATAACAGATTAGAAATAAAGACATCCGATGGTACATCAAGATATTTTATTAATTTGTTCAATATTATTACACGTGTATCTTAAGGTTTTATAATAGTTGGTTAATTAAAAAACAAGAACATGTTACTAACCTCAGAGGAGACTGACGGACTCTCTCCTCTCCTGGAGCTCATTGTATCCATTCAGCAGCGGGTGGAGGTGGATTTAAAACAAAGTAGGAGACCGTTTAATTATTAATATAATTTCTTTCAAAACATTAAATTGGGATATATTTATTTATTTACATTTTTAGCAATTATATGCTTCGTCAGAGTTGTGTATTTATCACAATGTTGTATAACCTTACAAATAATACCATCTATTTATATTACCATCCTAATAAGAAAAAAACGATTTATTTTATCTCTCGTTCAGAGAAAATTATACGAATATTTAATTTACATCAAATCCTATTCTGTGTGTAATTTAGATTTTATTTTAATAGTTTAATTAGCACATTATCTGTATTTAACCATACATTCATAATGTATTCCAGGTAAATTCTTCATAGAGAGAAAAGTCAATAAATGGATCAGCAGGGGTCAGGCTTTATAAACAGTTTTTATATCATAATTTTTACTTAACAGTCTATGGTGCAAACAACAAAAATAATTTCCTTTCGGAGATGTCTACTGCGCATGCGCTTGTAGAGGACGAGGGTCAGCCATCTTGTCTGCAGCCAGCTTAGCGCAAGAGGCTGCTGTAGAAAACTACCTTACCCACAGTTCAGTGCGGGGCGTCCACTTCCGGTTTGTGTGTCGGTCAGAGAGAGCAGGAGAGGGTGAAGTCGAGATAAACGTGTGTTTTTGATGTTTCCTTTATGTGTTAACGTGTTTAGTGTGTAGCTTCAGACTCACACGGTGTGGTGTGTGTTACAGTGTGTGTTGCAGAGTGTGTTACAGTGTGTGTTACATAGTGTGTTACTGTGTTACAGTGTGTGACAGCTCGTTGTTTGCTCAGCTCCGAGCTACACGCAGGTAACTCGATGCTTTGTGTGAAATCAGATGTTTATACTTTTATTCTCCAGCTCGTCACTTTATTTAATTCAGTTTATTTCTTCAGGCTGAGAGTGAACAGTGTGTGCGAGCGGAGCTAACTGTGGCTAACAGGCTAACGTCCGGCTAGCTGCCGGACGTTAGCCCGGATGTTGACACTGTGGTGAAAACATCACAAGTTATGAATGAAAGTGTTTATTAATAAGGAGGCTGAGTGATGAGCAGACCGGAAGCTGAACCTCCTGCTGCTGGGTCCACTTCCTGCTCTACACATAGAGATGGATCTTCTTCTTTATGATCCTGAACATCTGATCATAAACTCATTATCGAAGAGTGTCACATTAACCAGAGTAGCCAATGTGTGGCCATTTTTTCTCTTCAACGATGGATTGTGTGTGTCTGTGTGTGTCTGTGCGTGCAGGTCTGTGGAGAGATGCCCCTGGAGGTCAGATGGCCGTTCCCACAGTGCCCCGCTCTGGCCTGGAGGATCTCCGGCTCCCTGATCATGGGCATGGTCGGCTCCTATTCCTACTTCTGGACCAGTAAGTGAATGAGTCATTTATATACGAGCAGATTACAGCCAGACCAGCAGGGCTCCTGGGGAGGATGCATATATATATATAAACCCATATATATGTTTAATAATAGTTCCTAAGATGATGTTATCTAACCCTTATGACATAGAAATGTAATTGAGGTTTGATATTTTTACACTTTAACCATAAACTGTGGAATAAATTACTGTATACAGAAAGGAAAGAGTATTAATGCTCTTTTTTCTGCATTATAAATTCTGTCAAATAAAACTGTTGATTGTTTTAACATTAAAGCTGCTTCTTGATTTTCCCTCTCTCTCTCAATCTCTGCGTCTTCAGAGTACATGAACTGTTTGAAGGTCCAGAACCAGGAGGTTCTGTTGAACCTAATCGACCAGCGCCCCCCCGACACCCCCCTCATCACGCTGTCCAATCACCAGTCCTGTATGGACGACCCACACATCTGGGGTAAACACAATATGACACCACACACATTATAAAACATCTTGTGGTCAGTTTTCTATAAAATGTCACAGTTTCATCTTGTGGAATGAGAATGTGCATTTATTGGATTCCTCTGTGTCTGTGTACAAAAGGAGAATTAGAAATCTGCTCAAACTGTATTTATAGTACATATGTTTCAGTCACTATATTTTTTCTCTACTATGGATGTCAAATTTAATCTTTTGTACCTCTATTTAACCTATACTGAAGATTTTAGTCATATTTGGATGTGGTTCATATATAAGACATGTTTCTATCACACCCCACACATACATTTATCATTTCCTTTATGTATTTTGCATTTATGTTGTGTGAAATAAACAAAATTCAAAACCTAGTTCATTCAGAATCGTGTGTTTGCCACAGGCGTGCTGCAGCTGCGACAGCTGTGGAGCTTCAACAAGATGCGCTGGTGAGTTTCTTCATCTCACGTTCTCTCAGAAAACTCATTGATCTGTTGGAAGATGATTGTTGATCCACCTGTGACTGATGGACAGGACGCCTGCAGCCTCCGAGATCTGCTTCACCGTGGAGCTGTTGTCCAGGTTCTTCAGCCGTGGGAAGTGTGTTCCCGTCTGCAGAGGTGAGGCCCCCCCCCCACACACACACACCACCTCTCCTCAACAACATGTGAATGAGCCACTTGCATCTACATGTCTTCTCCAGGTGACGGCGTTTACCAGAAGGGTATGGATTTCATTCTGGAGAAGCTGAACAGAGGAGAATGGGTGCACATCTTCCCAGAGGGTAAGTGAACCGAGTTGTCTGTGTGTTTGTCTGTGTGTGTGTGTCTGTTTGTGTGTGTGCATTTGAGCGTTGCAAGCATGAAATATGATTTGACTCATGAGAAAAAAAGAAAAAGAAAAGAAAAATCATTATATGTGGGTCAGCATTAATATTGTGGCCACAAATACATTTTACACAATAAGTAATACAGAAAAGATGTAGATTCATATTTAACATTTTTATGGTTAACTGTAAAATATCAAACCTCCGCTTCATTTCTCTGTCATAATGGTTTAATAACATCTCAGGAGTCACAGTGCAGTTTTATTTTTCATATATCGTTTACGTCAGCTCATATTGAATCAGATTTCTTTATGGCCTGATATCAGGAACTTTTTCTGTTTTGATTGATTTTGTATCGTAAAGAGAATCAAGAACTTTCTGTCTCGTTCCTTTTTCACAGGCAAAGTGAACATGACTGAAGAATTCATTCGACTGAAATGGGGTGAGCAGGGTTCATGTTCCCGTGTGTGTCTGTCCTCCAGTCACAATGCTCTGGACAGATGAACGTACACCCTTACACCTGAGCTGTGCTGCCTGTTGTGTGTCTGTGGTTCTGTCTCAAACCTCCTGGTGTGTGTTTCTGGTGTGTGTTCCAGGTGTGGGTCGGCTCATCGCAGATTGCTCCCTCAATCCGATCATCCTGCCGATGTGGCATGTAGGTGAGTTCACATCACAGCTGATCTCAGTACCCGAAGTGAAGATATAGATTATCTACCATACATAGATGATAGATCACTTCTCTGATACCAAGAGTTCGTATAGAAATCATGTATTTGTTCTTCTATGTGTTCTACTTCTGTCTTAGGTCTGAGTGATGTTCTGCCCAATATGACGCCCTACATTCCTCGGACAGGCAAGGTGGGCACGAAAAAAGTTATTTTACATTTCCCCCCTGATTAGTGTCTGTCTTTCAAAATAGACATTATTTATATTTTGACGTAAAAACAGCATATTGACGTGCACTCACACACACAGACACACACACACACACACAGACTCACACACACACACAACTTTGTGAGTGACTGCAGCTGTACACGCTGGTCTCCTTTCAGAAAATCACCGTCCTGGTGGGGAAACCGTTCAGCGTGAAAGAGCTGGTTGAATCACTCCGAGCTGAAAACAAGAGCCAGGTGAGGACAGACTGGATTCCACATGCACATGATTTACAGTCTGTGTGTTTCAAGGAAAGACGTAGAAACTATTCTTCATCGTGTAACCCTCAGTATGATGTGTAGTCACTTGATTACTGGTATCAGATTTCTTGGAACATGAATCTGTCGCACAACACCACACACTTGATGATGTCACTCGTGTAAACCAACCAATTTATCAATGAAATCTCTTGTGGATTAATCAGCAGTGAAAATGATGATGAGCTGCAGCTGTCTTGCTCTGGCGCCACCTACTGGCCAGAGGCTTTCTGACTCCTGGTTGTTCTTGTGAACGTCTCAGGAACGTGCTGAGGGAAAAGTGCCACATGATATTAATGTATTTTCAACACATTCTTCCTCTTAACGTTTCCTTTCAGATGGAAATGAGAAAGACTTTGACTGATTTCATCCAGGAGGAGTTTCGGAGCCTCAAGGCCCAGGCTGAGGTTCTTCATGAGCAGATCCACTCGAGATCCTGAGTCACAGCCAATCAGACTGATGAGCCTTTACCCTAAAACTAGGGTAACTTAGAACACTGGACTGTTTTTACCACATTTCATGGTATCTGCTCACATCCTCTACTCCGCTGCAGCACCCGGAACTACACAGAATCCACAGAATCCTGACAGACCGAAGGTGGTTTAGATGTTTCAGCTTCATCAGGATCATGATCATTGAAAATCAGGCTCTTCTGTGAATTTGGGTGCAACAGGAATTCCTCTGTAACTCAGCCATCGTTTCAAACCGGCTTCAAGGTTTGATTCCGTCGATCCGATTCAGGTGCTCAACAGGATCAGCTCCAGGACAAACTGTGGAGAGCAGATGACTGAGGTCCATGGATTCCTCAGAGTCTCTGCTGCTCCTGATGTCCGTCACTGAGAGAAGAAGATCTCCAACGTTTGAAGGAATCTCGAGAATAGATTGAAGTGCTTCTAAATTAACTTCAGCTGTTGTTCTCCTGCTACCACCAACCAGCTCAGTGTACAGGGGGAGAGGAGAATGTTGGACGATTCCACGTGTGATGATTTACGCCCAATGCCAACGTTTCTGATCACTGCAGGAAGCAGTGTGTCCTCTAGTTGTGGTGTTCTGGGCGTGTGACACATCACACTTTAGTGCATGAGGCCAAAACTTCAACCTTCAATTCACAACTCTCAAGATTTCAGTCTGGTGTTATTTTTATCTTATAAACAAAATTCTTGATTTTGTATCAGTTTACACAACACTCGAATAAACTCTCAATATTTAAATGAAAAGGAAGAAGGAGGTCTTTGTGCATCTTGTTGTGATTTGTTTTCTTGCTCCACACATCGGGTCACGTTCTACTCCCTGGTGAATATTCAAAACCATCAACTGATCGATGTCTTGTGCATTTTTTTGATGTAAATATCCATCACTGCTTTACCCCAGTGACAAATACAGTCCAGTACACATCCTGTGGTTGCTTCACGTTACAAGTTCAACCTGTTGATGTGAAGCAGCAGTGATTAGAAAATCAGACATGAAAACACAAACACGTTGAATTCCTCCTGCTTATGAAGAGGATTTAAAACCAGGGCAGGAATCAGAGTCTCTGCCACCACAAGATAAACTACGATGCAAAACAGTCACCACAGAATGAAAAATCAAACGCACTACTGTTGAAAAATTAAATCAAATTTTGTACACAACATAATTCAGTAATTCTGTCTTTGCAGGAAGGTTCAGTTCTTCTCTAGCGTTCAGCTTGAGTTCACTTGTTTCCCACTTTCAGGAGAACGTTACACAAAGCTGCCGTTTGTTGAAACACTAAATGTTTATTGTGTTCCTCTGTTCTATAGATCTATAATTCATAATCTGAAGGTCAGCTGTCTGTCAGAGAGACCAAGCAGAGTGAATGTTCGGATATGATGAAGCTAATTGTTCCATTTTCAGTTTTGTTTTTTAAATCAGTTCAGGAACATCAACGTGTTCCCTGCTCTCTGTAAACCTCCTTGTTATTTCCTAGTGGGGTAGATTGTGTGTCTTTTACCAACACATGAAACTGTGAGTTTTCTGTCGACCTTCTCAACATGTCACTATGTTTATAACGTGTTCATCTCTCAGAGGTCAGTGTCTTTCATAAAGAAGGAAAGGCTGAGTGACCTCTGTGTTTTCTGATGAATGTATTGCCTTACTGTGATTGCCACTCTTTCCTATTGTACGTGAATGTCAATAAAGTGTATTTTCTAAATTTGACCCTTGGTCTGTGTTGGTCTGTTTGATTTCTCTTCTGAGAATCAACCATCAACTTTCAGCTGATTGAAATATGATGAAAATGTGTTAGATTGTGATCAGTGTTTTTATTCGTGTGATATTTGATATTTGAACATTTTCTAAAGCTCCTGTATCAACAGGATTTTAAGCATTGCACTGCTGCCACATGATTGGCTGCCCGAATAGTCACGTGACAAACGGGTGTTCAGAGTATTTTTAACACGGTTTAGTTTAACAGTTTTATTTATTTGTTCGTTTCACTGTGAGTCTTCTGTCTATGTCTATTTACAACAGTAAAGATTTGGAAAGAAAGATAATTAAAAGTTAAATTATGTTTTTTATTAGAAATGTTAAACGAATGAAATCCAGCCGACGCAGGGTGTGTACGTCATCAAGCGGCGCCTGCAGCTCCGGCAGCGGGAGTTTGTCCGGAAACAAACAGGAGGTGAGTTTGTGTTCCAGTGGAATGAGACACGTGCTGCCGCGTGTGTAGTTGTGGTTCATTGAAAGTGACGCAACACACTTGTTGTGTATTTAACTCAGGTTGTCTCTTGTGTTTGAAATCAGGCGGAACTCGGACCCGTGTGTTTCAGACGCCATGACGCAGAGGAAGAGGCTGTCGGGCTCAGTGAGTTCACTCCTTCATGTCCCTGTTGTCTTCCGCACACGCGACTACACAACCACACAACGACACAACAGGTGCAGTCACTGTTCGACCTCATGTCTGAACGGGACTCGATTGTGTCACTACACAGCTCAGCTGTTAGCGACGTCACTTCCGTTAGTAATCAAGGAACCTGACGCTGAAGGTAAATCTGACTGGCTGCTGGCTCGGATGAAAGTACTGTCTAAGTACAATGAAAGGACTGTCTAACTACAATGAAAGTACTCTGAAAGTACTGTCGAAGTACTATGAAAGGACTGTCTAATTACAATGAAAGTACTCTGAAAGTACTGTCGAAGTACTATGAAAGTACTCTGAAAGTACTCATTCCACCATGTGTCCGCTCAGCAGACCAGACATTATTGCCTCTGTCTCTTTAAACCAGTTGAGGACAAAGGACACGATGGAGAATGTCCCTTCTTTGTCCCTCTGCAGTAATACACAGAAGGAACAAGACAACAAGAGAGTAAACAACTAAGACATCAGTGCAATGTCCACAGGAAGATGGAATCTAGTACAGGACACTGTTCTAAAGTGAGAGGAGTGAATGGGACAGGATGTGAAAACTAATGTATGAACGTAGATAAACACTGAATGATTAAAGTGATAATACAGACATAGATCATGTAGATTAATAAGTGTATATACAGATCATGAACAGTTGAGGTGATAATGAAGATGTCCCTTTCATACAGTTCTCAACATGTCCACGTGTCTAATGGTTCTGAAGCTGAATTCAAAGAAGTTGTGTTTATTTTTAAAAATTAAAGCCCAGTTATCTGATGTATTTGTGGTTTGAGGTTGTGTCTGGTCTCAGCCTCTGTTTCTCCACGTAGAGACAACCCAGCTCCTCCGGGACCCAGGAGGACGATGAGGACCCGACCTTCACTCAGCCGAGCACGTCCCAGGTCCAGAGGGGACTGGAGAAGTTCACTCCTGCACAGGTCGACCAAAAGGTACGAGGCACAGGAACCTACACACTTATTCAAACATATTTATATTTATGATCACACGTTGTCTGTCTGTGCGTCTCGTAGACAGCAGAGGTGGTGCAGTACTTCCTGGTGAAGGACCAAAAGAAGATTCCCATTCGCCGAGCAGGTGAAGTCACACAACCCCTGTGTCTGTCCTTTTCAGAATAAAACACAACCACAGAGTTTTCAAAGTAAAACTGGACCTGCAGCTTTTCCAAGGTTCTCTGACTCAGAGGCTGGAGCAGTGGTTTCAAATGAGTGGTTATAGCCTAAGAGACACACACACACACACACACACACAGACGCACACAAATAGATATACAATAATAGTGTAATTTCTCCTTTTTCCAGACTTGGTGAAACACGTGGTGAAAGATTACAGAAACATTTACCCAGAGATCATGAAGAAGGCGTCACGGACGTTTGACCAGGTTCGTTCTGTCAAACAGGATCAACGACATCACAGCAACTTTTTAAACACACAAATATCACATTAACACAAAGTTTCTCTTCTCTACTCACCGAACTAGGTCTTTGGTCTTAAACTGGTGGAAATCGACACCAAAACTCACGTGTACATCCTCATTAACAAACTGGAAACGGCTGAAGACGCCTCACGGATCAAGTGAGTCCTGAGTATTTTTTACACTTTATCATATTTTGTAACAATGCCTCATAATTATTGTATGATTCCTCACCATTTGCTCCACGTGTGTGAACAGCAGCCCGACCAATCCAAAGATGGGTCTGCTGTTCGCCATCCTCAGCGTTATCTTCATGAAAGGAGGCGTCGTGAGAGAAAGTGAGTGAGTCAAGGATCAACCTCACATTCAGTTGATTCACAACTTGTTTCATTTGTCCCTGAAAGACATGGTTGTGTTTCCTGTTGTGTAGTCCTCATCTGGAACACTCTGAAGAAGCTCCGAGTGGACGCTGGGTGAGGCAGAGTTTTATTGTTCTGCATCTGTGTAGTTTGAAAAGTCAGAATGTGAAGATGTGACTTGTTGAACCTCTGGTGTCTTTTTGTTTCTTCTGTTTGTGACGATGTGAAACCTTCAGACTGAAGCACGAGGAGTTCGGTGACGTGAAGAAGTTGGTCACAGACGAGTTTGTGCGTCAGAGGTAAGAAGTCACGTCTCCTCAGGTGAACGTGACAAAGGCCTTCACCTCCTCATGTCTTCACCTCCTCTCTTCTTCACCTCCTCACGCCTTCACCTCCTCACTTCTTCACCTCCTCACTTCTCCACCTCCTCACTTCTTCACTTCATCACGTCCTCACGTCTTCACCTCCTCACGTCTTCACCTCCTCACGTCTTCAGCTCCTCACTTCTTCACCTCCTCACTTCTCCACGTCCTCACTTCTCCACCTCCTCACGTCTCCACCTCCTCACGTCTTCACCCCCTCACTTCTCCACCTCCTCACGTCCTCACTTCTTCACCTCCTCACGTCCTCACTTCTCCACCTCCTCACGTCTCCACCCCCTCACTTCTCCACCTCCTCACGTCCTCACTTCTTCACCTCCTCACTTCCTCACTTCTTCACCTCCTCACCTCCTCACTTCTCCACCTCCTCACGTCTTCACCTCCTCACTTCTCCACCTCCTCACGTCCTCACTTCTCCACCTCCTCACGTCCTCACTTCTTCACCTCCTCACGTCCTCACTTCTCCACCTCCTCACGTCTCCACCTCCTCACGTCTCCACCTCCTGTCTCCACCTCCTCACGTCCTCACGTCTCCACCTCCTCACGTCTCCACCTCCTGTCTCCACCTCCTCACGTCCTCACTTCTCCACCTCCTCACGTCCTCACTTCTTCACCTCCTCACGTCCTCACTTCTCCACCTCCTCACGTCTCCACCTCCTCACGTCTCCACCTCCTGTCTCCACCTCCTCACGTCTCCACCTCCTCACGTCTTCACCCCCTCACTTCTCCACCTCCTCACGTCCTCACTTCTTCACCTCCTCACGTCCTCACTTCTCAACCTCCTCACGTCTCCACCCCCTCACTTCTCCACCTCCTCACGTCCTCACTTCTTCACCTCCTCACTTCCTCACTTCTTCACCTTCTCCACCTCCTCACGTCTTCACCTCCTCACTTCTCCACCTCCTCACGTCCTCACTTCTCCACCTCCTCACGTCTCCACCTCCTGTCTCCACCTCCTCACGTCTTCACCTCCTCACTTCTCCACCTCCTCATGTCTTCACCCCCTCACTTCTTCACCTCCTCACTTCTCCCGTCTTAAACAGGAACATCTTCTCTTTCTTGTGGATTCCTGAAGTCAGAGTTCTGAAACAGGTTTCCTCATTTACGTTGTATTTAAGGAATCGGATTGTCCCCTCCCCCCCCCCCCCCCCGCACATCTATAGTTGTGTGTGTGAGTACTTTTCACCTTGTTGTTAGTACAGTCCTGTAATCCAGCGGTTCTGCAATCAGAGGTCGCAGGTTCGATTCCCGCTGTGTTTCACTGTGTTTCACTACTGGTGTGATCAGAGCCAGTGTCTCTCAGACCATAGACTCTGGTTTATACCACACCACAGAGCAGCAGGAGAGAGGGCAGCTCCACCTCTACAGCAGAGAGGCTGGACCACCTCTCACTCCAGACATTACACAGCACCGAGTTCTTTTGAACATCTAAAAGCAGAATGTCTTTTACAACATGTATATATATAACTAAGATAGTTGTGTGTGTGTGTAGGTACCTGGAGTACGTGCGGATCCCTCACACTGAACCAGCGGAGCATGAGTTTCGCTGGGGTCAACGCGCTGACCTCGAAGTGTCAAAATCCAAAATCCTGGAGTTCATGGGTGAAGTAAGTGTCTGTTTAGTAATGGAGGAGCCGACTGAACAGTCCTATCACTGATTCACCTGAAGATGTGTCTAACGATGACTGTGTTTGACCTCAGCTTCACGAACAGGACCCTCAGACCTGGAGTCAGCAGTACAGAGAAGCCCACTCCACCCCCGACTCCACGCAGGCCAGCACCAGCAGCCAGAGATAAACCCCCCACTGTTCCCTTGTTCTTATTTATCCAGTGTGATGCTGAGGCTGCACCAGTTCCACTCTTATCTTCTGTGTTCACACGTTATTTCACCTTTGAGCCTCCAACTCCTTTTCAATGTTACATCACAAACGTTTCAGTTCTCATTTTATTGTCTGGACGTCACAGTTCAAGTTCAGAAAATAAAATCTTTTTATAAGATTCAACATCAGTGATTTGCATTGATTGACATGTTCTTTTCACTCACACACTCACATTGGACAAGGACAGTGTCCTGTCGCAGCGTCCATCACAGAGCTCGGGACACAGCAGCAGGACAGCTTCACTGCTGTGACACTTCCTACAACTGAACAGGTTTTTAAAAAGATGACGAGGTTAAATCTGACACTAGTCACATTGTGTGGGAAGAAGTACATTTATTTATTTACAGTCATCCAGGTTCTTTTTAAACGAGGATCTTCTGAAGAGAAGACTCTTTTCTGTTGATCCCTCAGGTCACACAAACAAGCTGTAAGAGTTCCAGCTACTAGAAGCACAGACCTGGGGCCAGTTTGGACGTCAGCACGTTGTCCAACTGTCTTTGGTCTGAACTGTTGTCGTGTTATGAAGCTGACGCACTTTAACGTGAGATCCGAACTGAGCTGCCTCTGACCCACAACATCACGGTTGTAGAGACGTGTGAGCGGCTCTGTCATAAAGCTGAAGACCTTTTTTGAGCTCAAGTTATTTATGTCTCCTGACAATGATGAAGATCTTTGTTTCCCATGTTGTCAAATCATACCGGCTCCTTCAGGAGGGATAGAAGTTTAACTCTGGGTTATAACATCATTTCACCACCAACAGCCTAGTGGACCATTAATATAGATGCATATAAAATTGTCATAATGTGGTAAATCACACTTTCATGAATATTTTACTATCTTATTTTGCTTGTAATAATAATTACAATGTCATACTATTTCATTGGATGGATTATTACTTATATAGTTTCTACATCCCTTTACAGATCTATCCTTTTTTTTACTACTGCAGTACCCAGATTTGTCACCAGGTGTCGCTGTTTGGTCTCTGGTGATATTGACCAGACGAGTCCGACCCAGTTAACCAGCTTCATGATCACTGGTTCCCTGTGATCACTGGTGTGAGCCACAGGGAACCAGCTTCATGATCACTGGTTCCCTGTGATCACTGGTGTGACCCACAGGGAACCAGCTTCATGATCACTGGTTCCCTGTGATCACTGGTGTGAGCCACAGGGAACCAGGGGCCGTCCCTCTGTCAAACTGACCCCAGATCACGGTCCACGTGGTTTCAAGGTTTCACAGTCATTTCAGAAGAATGTTCATATTTTAAAAACTGACAAGTTGCACCACAATTATTAGTATTGCACCAGATTCCCTTGTGTTACTTATTAAAATGACTGAGGTCCATTAAAAACATACAACAACACAAACACACTACACCTAGTGTGTGTCTGCCTGTCGGGTGCATAGAGTTGTGTATCTTTTAAATTACGTGAGGCACATCATGGTGTCATCGATACCACTTATGTGTGTGTGTGTGCTAAACGTGAGGCGATAAACCAGGTGATTTAGCATAAAGATCACGTAAACAGGGAAATGGCTAGCCGCTGTCGGAAGGAAACAAAAACACGTGGTTTAGTTTTCTCTTTGGAGACGTTAACCGAGTCACAGCGTGTTAAATGTTTAGCTTAATTTAACCAGCTAGCATTAACTAGCTTTAACTAGCGTTAACTAGCCTTCGAACATAGCGAAGCTAGCCGTTTCCCCGCTTCACGTGTTTAAGCCACGCCTCCTCTTCCTGACATTTGGCCTGAGCCCTACATTATAAATAAAGTGCATTTACAATGGAAAGAGGCTGATAAATGTCTCCCTCTCATTATCGAGGAGTTTTACACATTAACAAAAATCACTATAATTACTTCAGTTAAAAATAAGGCCTCGGTCCATCAGGGTGGGTGGAGCTGACACCAGCTGCGTCCATCAGGGTGGGTGGAGCTGACACCAGCTGCGTCCATCAGAGTGGGTGGAGCTGAACCCAGCTCGGTCCATCAGAGTGGGTGGAGCTGACACCAGCTCGGTCCATCAGGGTGGGTGGAGCTGAAACCAGCTGCGTCCATCAGGGTGGGTGGAGCTGACACCAGCTCGGTCCATCAGGGTGGGTGGAGCTGAACCCAGCTCGGTCCATCAGGGTGGGCGGAGCTGAACCCAGCTGCGTCCATCAGGGTGGGTGGAGCTGACACCAGCTGCGTCCATCAGGGTGGGTGGAGCTGAACCCAGCTGCGTCCATCAGGGTGGGTGGAGCTGAACCCAGCTCCGTCCATCAGGGTGGGTGGAGCTGACACCAGCTCGGTCCATCAGGGTGGGCGGAGCTGAAACCAGCTGCGTCCATCAGGGTGGGTGGAGCTGAAACCTGCTGCGTCCATCAGGGTGGGTGGAGCTGAACCCAGCTCGGTCCATCAGGGTGGGTGGAGCTGACACCAGCTGCGTCCATCAGGGTGGGTGGAGCTGAAACCTGCTGCGTCCATCAGGGTGGGTGGAGCTGAAACCAGCTCCGTCCATACTGGTGGGTGGAGCTGAACCCAGCTGCGTCCATCAGGGTGGGTGGAGCTGAAACCAGCTGCGTCCATCAGGGTGGGTGGAGCTGGTGGGTGGAGCTGGTGGGTGGAGCTGGCACCAGCTCGCGGGTCTGATTCCTCTAGATGTGGTCTGGCACCGTCTCTAACGCCTCCGCTGGGTCTCTGTCCACGTCCACATTCTGACAAAGAGACAAATGCAGGAAACTATTCAGGAAACTTCTATGAAGCTATGACAGATGGTGAAGACGTGTGGACGAAGACTTCCTGTCCACACGTCCTGTCTCAGAGGATCTTCACCTCGGGCTTGTCTCTGTGTGTGTTGACAGCTTCAATGTGGAGGAAGACAGACTCCACCTTACAACCTGAGAGACAAACACAAAGGATGGCAGCAGATGAACAAAGAGAAGATCATCAAATGTTTTACAAAACGAGAAGGTTGAATTCTAACACGTAACAGACGTTGAGATAGTTCCTCCTGGACCAGGGTGAAGGTCCAGGATCAGGACTAAGAGAAGCTGTGGAGATGGTCTAGGATCAGGTCTAAGAGAAGCTGTGGAGATGGTCTAGGATCAGGTCTAAGAGAAGCTGTGTAGATGGTCTAGGATCAGGTCTAAGAGAAGCTGTGGAGATGCATGGCAGAGACTGACCGTAGGCGACGGGGGTGAGTTTCAGAACCGTGTGCAGAGGACACTTCAGGTACGGGAGCTCATCTGAGACAAACACACAAACGTCCGTCAATACAAATGTCCTCTTTGAGTCTCCTGCAGGAGATTAGCTTCTGAACATCAAGGGAACAGGTTTTCCTCTCACTGGCGCTCTTGTCCAGGAAGTAGGCGAGCAGACATCTCATGACCGCCTGGTGACAGATGACCAGGACGTTCTCCTGCCTCTCCAGCTCCATGATGACCGGCTCCAGGCGCTGGACCAGGTCCTCGTAGGACTGAGACACAGAGACAGATCCACACAGAACTTTAAAAGACACTAAGACACTGGACTTTAAAAGATCAACTTGAAGAAGTCAACTCAGCTTTTCAACCTTTTTCTGACGGGACTAAAAGATAATTTGATGAATTAAATAAAATTAAATCTCAATGTGACAGCGTCTCTGTCCTCCCATTGGCCGACACTCACCTCTCCCTTAGGGTAGCGGTAGCGATACTTGTCTTGGTCCCTCAGTGCAAACTCCTCTGGGTAATTCTCCTGAATGGCCTCATAGGTCATCTCCTCACACACACCCTGAGGCCGCAAACACACAAACACAATCTACAGTCAAACCTCTGCTTCCACCTGAGGCTCCACCCACCAGTCAAGCTGCAGTTTACTAACATATCAGTCCAGACCCACAATACGAGATGTTCAAGGAATTCAATAATAATAGTAATATGTGTTTAGAGGTCAAGATAATCCTTGATTCCCTCACAGTGTCCCTGAGACTCTGAGTGGGACGGACGACCTGTAAATATAATGTCTTCATCTGAGTCATAGTTCAGATCATGGGAACTTGGACCCTGTGTGTTTAGAATGAGCTCTGCACGTGTTGTGTGAAGCTACAACATGTTGTGAACACAGGTTTGTAGTGAGTCACTCACAGCATCGATCTCATTGAGGGCCTTCCACTGCTCGTACTGGACTCCCAGTGCCTCGGCCGTCTGGATGGTCCTCTTCATGTGACTGGTCCACACCTTCAGGTCACTGATGCACTGCCCTCGCATGTAGGCACCCAGAGCACTGGCAAACTGACGGGTACACACCGGAGACATGAGTACACAAACTCCTGCACCAAACACACAAACACACACACACACAAAGTCTCCGAACCTTAGCCCCGCGGGGGGACAGCCCGGAGTCCCCCCCGATCCGACCCACGAGGTTGAGCTCGCTCTCTCCGTGGCGACACAGGTAGATGGATCGGGGGGTGACGTGGATGTTCATGAGGTAGTAGACGATCCGGCTCTGAATGTGGTCCTGGACCCGGTTCACCAGGTACCTGCTGCCCACGTTGAAGATCTTAATGTAAGACAGATTCCTGCGAGAGAGAGAAAACACAGCTGAGGAGGAAGCTGCAGGTTCTCTGTTCCACTCCCATGAGGTCCATCTGCTTCTCAACACTCTGACTTCACCGAGTTCTACTGAAACTAAATCTATGGTTTCACCTAAAAGTGGCTCAGTGGCTTTAAGATTCTCTGGAGGAAACTTATAAAACATTATGTTTTCTCCAGTGGATGAGTTCTGGGACGTTGAAGCTCAGAGGCTCATGACTCCAGCAGGTGGAAGGTAGAGATGGACCCTACCTGTCCTTGTCGTCGTCCAGGGGCAGATACGTCAACTTGTAACATTCGATCCTCTTGAGGAAGTCGGTCACAGCTTCCTCTTTGTCACAGTCTACGTAGTCTGGACTGCTCAGCTTCACTTGCTGATTTAAAAGAGACAGAACGTCAAACCTCAACAGAAAGTTCTCACTAACGTGTGTCAATCACTAAATGTCTCTTAATCCAGACCAGCAGTTTATATTCTCACCCCAAAGAACAGAGAAACTAAAGTTAAGAATCTTAAATATTAAAACAACAGAACAGACATTTGTCATCATAACCTGTTTTTATACATCACACTTTAGGAGAAGATAAATATGAGATGAAAGGAGCTGAAAAGAGAAAGAAGGGAAGAGGAAGAGGAAGAGGAAGAGGAAGGAGAAACTAGCAGGAGGATTTTGTTCTTGTGTTTTCAGACGATGAAGATGAGAACAAACACACACTTGATCTGACACAAACCAACAAACCCCCTTGGCTCGGAAATCAGTTCTCAGTGATCTTGGAACAACTTCCTGCTCTTATGCAAAGACACACACATACACACAGACACAGACACACAAACACACACTTACTTTAATATTCGCAGCAATGATGTCTAGATCGTCACATATCGACTCTACAAAGAAAACCTGACCAGGAGGGAAAAGAGAGAAATGGATGCATTCAGATCATAATCCTACTGGGACATGTGTTGTGTTACAGGTATACACCTAAGGAAATATAAAAAAAATGTAATATGCAATGAAAATATGAGAATATGTGTGAACGATTTAGAAAACTGTAACTCAGGGTTTTCACTTGTGATCATCAGAGGAGGAACAAACCTTGTAACCGTTTTCTTTGGCGAAGCTGAGGATGACCTCTCTCCGCTCCTGGGTTGTGTTAGTGGCATCGAAAACCTTCCAGAGAAAACTCAGGGTTAGAAAAACAATTATCTTTATGAAGACATGAATAAAACTAAAGATGAAACCTGTTCTCATCAGAGTCATTTGAAACAGCAAAATTAATATTTAACATCTGCTTTAAAGGTTTGAAGGTTAAACGTATCTGGACACTCACCACGACCTGCCCCATCCCCCTGGTGAAGTAATCACACACGTCCTTCAGGGCAGCCACAGCACAGGCTCTGTTCACAGAGACAAGATGGATTCAAACACGTGAATCAAACAGTAAACTTCAGTCCTGTACCCTGATGTGTGATGGTGTGTATTGTTCATGAACTGGAAACCCGACGGTTGGTGTGTGAAGCTGAAGGTTCCTACTTGCGTATCTTCATGGCCTCTGCGTTGTCTGGTCTGAAGAACTCGAAGCTGTTGTAGGAGCGGGTAGCGTCTCTGCGATACTGGCCCACGTTGAACACTGGGACAGAGAAATGAAGTGGAATGAAACCAGTGGACTCTCCAGTTAGAAGTGGAGGTAACTGGATAAAAGGGTCAGATAAATGAAATGTAATGTAATCTCTGCTTCCTCCTATGAAGAAGAAATTGAGCTTAAATGTGATAAAAGATCGTCACTTACATAATTAGTTAGAGTCAGTCTCAATTCTGACTTTTCGTACTTTTTGAGATAAATTATCAAATGAATTATTTCCATAAGAATATATTATGATATTTAACAGGATCAATGACAGCAACAACTTCAACTTAATGCAAAGCCACATCCGGATAAGTTATTGGAAAGTTATCAAACATCTAAATCCTCTAACACTGTTCTAAAGACCAGTGGAGCTGATCACAGCCTGAATGTCACTGAGCTGTGACTGAGTCCAGACTCTGAGGTCACGTGACCCGGCTCCATCAGGGAGCCCGGTCAGCTGATACCTGTGGTGGTAACTCCGATCCAGTTCAGGTATCTGGTGAGCTTCTTGGAGATGTAGGTCTTCCCTCGGGCCGGGAGTCCCACCATCACGATCATGGTGGGAGAGTTGGTGAACTGGGGCACCGACGCTGAAACACACAGACCCACAGAGTTCAAGTCCTTCTGCTGGTTTCACACGTGTTATTAAAACCTTCACTTCCTGTGGAGCAGCAAGTCCACAGCACGTCTTCTTCACGTGGAGTTTAACTTAAGTGAACTTTGACCGGGGATATTTTACGGAGGTTATGAAAGGAGCTGAAAACTGAAGCCGAACACGGGGGGCTGCCATCTTGGAGTGAGGAGCCTGAATGTGTGAAGTTCTGAGGGGAGTCGTGATGTGAGCAGCCTCTGAACACACATCTGACATTTATACAAATAACTGGTTGTAATGGTTTGGTCCATGTTCCATCTGCTAACATGGAGAGGGCGGGGCTTATGACTTGCTCTAAGAAGCTTTGGGATCATCTAGCAGCTCTGAGGAGAATCTTCTTGTTCCTGAAGCTTCTCAGGATCCAATGGGAAACAAATCCTCCTCCACTGAATAGAACAGAATTAATAAAACACACGGGACACGTTCTGTCTGAGACGGTTATTACTGTAGATCAGTTAAAAACCTGTGTTTATCAACAATATTCAGCCAGAACATGTTTCCAAATTTAAAGTTTAATTTAATTGTATTAAACAGGACACGTCAGAACCTACACACTTTACTTTGTACTGTTGTTTTTATCATTAAACCTGAATGAGAGTCTAATCTGTCAGGAGAGTGGACACGTTGTGTAACAGAGGAGCTTTGGGGTGAATAACCCTCAGGTCTCACACACACAGACACACACAGACACACACAGACACACACACAGTCAGTGATCATCTTCACACAACAAAAAACGGTTTCACGCCTGCTGTATTATACAGGCATCAACTTGTTACACTGAGGTGACGGCAAACCATGCAGTATCCACGTGTGTATGTGTGTGTGTGTGTCTGTGTTTGCGTGTGTGTGTGTGTGTGTGTGTGTATGTGTGTGTGTGTGTACTCACAGCCCCTGCGTTGACTCAGTCTGCTTTTCAATGATGGCACCCAAATTTTCTCCAGAGGATTTTGAGTGAGTGTTCTTTGTGTTCCTGACATGACTTCAGCAGCCAGGTGTGTGTGTCTGTGTGTGTCTGTGTGTGTGTGTGGACCTCTGTGCTGCCTGTGTGTGTCTGTGTGTGTCTGTGTGAGGATGGAAGGCAGATGTCCGCACAGATTTTGAACTTCCTCGCACCTTGTCCTGTGGGGGAGGAGCCTAACTGGTCGGCCAGTCCTCACACCTGTTGGGCTTGTTGCAGGGGACGGAGTGATCTGATTGGCCGGGCAGCCTGTCAGTCATGTTTCCAGAATGACGTCGTCCACCAATCACCACGTGCAACTGTAAACCTAGCCCGGTCACACAGGAAGTGGTGTAGCATGACAAGACGAAATCTGAGATGATGTGTAACTCCCAGACCTGTGTGTGTCTGTGTGTGTGTCTTTGTGTGTGTGTGTTATTTTTAATTAGGGACTAACAATTATTCAATTAAATAATTAAAGAATGGATTTTAAGATAAATAAACTTTCAACAAGAGGAAGTTAATATTAATATAAACATTCATATTCAAGTGTTGATCACATTTAAAGGTTCAGTGTGTAAGATTTAAGTGAAAGGATAAAACAATAAGTGTGTTGGATTTAAAATGTAAAAATTGTTGTTTTCTTTACACTAGAATGGACCCTTCAAGTGTAAATACTGTATATTTAAATATTTAAATACTTTATAATTAAGGGGTATTCAGCTGCAGCATGACACTTCACCACTAGATGTCACTACGTGCTACACACTGGACCTTTAACAGTGACGTAAGGACCCGTCTGGTGGAATCTGGAGCTTGTTACTCAACACTGGTTCTGTTACTGGTTCTGTTTTATCATCTTTTGACTTCCAGTGTCTTTTTGTGTAATCGTTTGTCATCTCTCAGTAATCGACCCAACCACGTGTGTGTGTCTGTGTTGTGCAGCTCATGTCGACTTGGAGAATCTGTAATATTGAACGTTTAAATGAAATTTAAATCTTTCTAATCCAGAACATCACACGTGTGTCTCTCAGTTAGAAAGTACACACAGAGGAAGTTGTGTGTCTGCTGCACTTCTGACAACAAGTCAGACCTGACTCATGTGTGTGATACTTGAGTAAATGTACTCCGTTACTCTCAGCACAATTTGACTTGTGACCGTGACACAGCCCCCCAACACGCACGCACGCACAAACACACACAATCAGACTTGGCTGTGCGAGCAGCAACTTTATTCAACGTGCGTGTGTGTGCGTGAGAGAGAAAGCTCACCTGTGCTGTCACACCGCAGCCTCCGCACCGTGTGCACGTTCCTCTTGGACTCCATTAGTTTCTCACACTCAAGAGACCACGTGGGTCGCTGCTCGTCACCCCCCCGCCCCGCACACACACACACACACACACACACTACAGCTTCTCTGCTCTGGACCCCCAGGATCTACTCCCCCCCCCCTCCGCCGGACCGATGTGCTCCATGTGTTCATATGTTTCCGCTCCCAAACACACACAGGGCTTACATAACAGAGTGTGTTTGTGTGTGTGTGACAGAGTGCGTGTGTTTGTGATATAGAGTGTGTACGAGGGGTGTGTGCGTGTGAAGCGAGGGGGGGGGGGGGGGAGGGTGCTCATTCATCAATGAGAACGATCAGCTGTTGCGTCACGGGTGTACGCACGCGCACACAGTCTCTCCCTCAGATGACAGAACATGAGGAACTATGTGTGTGTGTGTGTTTGTGTGTGTGTGTGTGTGTGTGTGTGTTCTCCGTGTGTCGCTGTCACTCACCGTGTGGCCGCTGGAACCGGAGCGCCCTCCCCGCGCCCCCCCTCAGCTCGGCTCCGTCTTGCGTAACCGCCGGTCCGTTCATCCTGCGGATCTGTTCCTGGTGTGTGCGTGTGTGTGTCTCTGTGTGAGTTCGTGTCTCTCTCTGTGTGTGTGTGTGTGTGTGTGTGTGTGTGTGTGTGTGTGTGTGTGTGTTTCATGTATGTTCCGGTTGTGTGTCCGTGCCTCTCGCGATGTTCGCTCCGCAGAAACACACTGTCCTGAAATGTTCAGTGTTCCTGCTCCGTCCGACGCCTCGTTCAGTTCCGTCTGCCACACACACACACACACTGACACACACACACACTGACACACACGCACTAACACGCACTGTGTGGAGCGAGTTCTTCAGGTTCCATTAGCAGCCAGTCTGTGTGTGTCCGCCCCTCCCTCCTCCTCCTCCTCCTCCTCCGGAGCAGAAGCAGCATCACTGATGCTCAGTGCGCGTTCACGTCACAACAACACTTTAAAGAGATAGTTCACTGAAAATACAGGATTCTGTCCACTGTGCGGTGACACACACACACACACACACACACACACACACACACACACACACTGTACTTGTGGTGAGGATGCTCATTGAACGAATCCCTCCTCCAGCCCCTCAGCTGAACTTTGACCCCCACAGCTAAAGGCCTGACCCTAAACCAAGTCTTTATTAAGTGAGGACAGAAGGTTGTGTGTCTGCAGGGACTTTAATCAAAATGGTCCTCACGAGTATAGAAGCACAGACACAGGAAGCAGCAGCAGCCGGGTGTGTTAGCGTAGTCCATGTTTATTAGTCTGGGTTAGTTAGTCGACACAGAGCACGATGCAACAAGCAGGTACAACACAGCTCGATATTGCAGTACACCCCTCCCCATCAACCCCCCTACATGTGTGTGCGTGTTTGTGTGTGTGTGGGGTCGAACTCCACCTCTCCTACACACACACACACACACACACATACATCACATACATCACAGCAGCCCCCCCCCCCCACCTCTGTAATCTCCCTGCTGAATCCTGTGATACTGATTTCATCCCGACTGATAATAGCACAGTAGTTGTTATCATGAGCAGTATTGTTATTATTTATATCTCAATTTTTTTTTTGTCTTTATGTTTTTTACAAGTTTTTATGTTGTGTTTTCTTTCCCAACGTGTTTATATGTATAAAAGAAGGCTGCAACAGAGACAGGCAGACGAACAGGGTCCAACAGCCGGGTTCAAGATGGACGACAGCTCCACTTCCTGCTGCTCCTCAAACTGAAAGATACTGTGACATCACACTGGAGGTCCGGCTGTCAATCATAATGTCTCATGACCATAAATCTGCAGTTACTGTGTCCCGTCTGCTAACATGGAGGAGGCGGGTTAAGGAGATGTTTTGTCTCCTCTCTCTTGGGAGGTGTCCTGTCGTCCATCTTTGTTTCCCGTCGTAGAAACAGTCGGCCTCAGCGTCGGAGCGGAGACGTTTAACAAGGCAACAGGTTTGTGGATTATTACGTTTAAAGATGGACGGACAGTTCTCACGTGTCCTGTCCTTCAGGACGAAGACAAACACAACAGAACAATGAAAGAAAAGCTCGACGCTCCAGAAGCTCCGAGTGTTTGGATCCATCTCCGGTGTTCAGTCCGTCCACTCAGCTCCGCCCCGGGGACACATGGGGGGGGGGGGGTTCTCACTATGGTTCTACTCTAAATGTCTCTGGGCTTCTAAACAAGGAAAACCTACGAGGAGACGATGGTGGTGGTGTGGGGGGGGGGGGGTATATGATACAAACGCTACAGGCTGGAGGCGCTGCCGTACAAAATCAAAACAGAGCAACACATATTTAAAAAAAACGTACAATTTTATCATCTTATAAAAGAAGCCATGGAAATAAAAAAATGACAATCTCGAGGTTCTATTTACATTCAGAGAACGAAACGTCAGATTCTCTCTCTCTGTCAGCTCCTCCTCTTCCTCCTCCTCTTCCTCCATCCTCCCTCCGTCCTTCAGAGGGTCCCATTGGGTTCTGCTACAGAGGACCGACCCTGTGTGTGTGTGTGATGTGTGTATATGGTATGTGTGAGTTTGTGTTTCCGTGTGTGAGGACCTTTACAAACTAAGTGGTTTTCTGTGACTTGTTGTGTTTGGATGAACAGACACCACATCTCCCTGGGGGGGGGGGGGGGGGGGGGGCTCAGTGTGGTCATGACGTTGAACATGACGCGCCAGTGGAAACAACAGAAAGACCAGTTCCTCTACTGGCTCTAATGGGAAGGAAGTCCATCAGCACTTGTAGGTGAGTTCCTGCTCATTTGGGTTGACCTCTACTGCGCCCCCTTGCTTCACAACCCGGAACTTCTCTGACCTTCTGAATCGCACCTCGTTAATCTGTCAAAAACGTTTTTACCTCGTTTTTTTGTATTTCTCGTTTTCTAGGCTTTGTGGGTTTGTCCGTGTGTTGTGTTCCGCTGCCGAGCGTCAACACAACTTCCTGCTCCTGCCTCGTGAACGGGAGGATGGAGGAGCAGGGAGGGGGAGGAGAGAGGGATGATTGACGGAAGGAGAGGAGGATCGACTGGACTCACTTAAGGCAACGGACCCCTCATCGCCGCAGGTCAGGGACGGAGAGTAAACAATCGCACACAGACACGCACAGAGTGACCGTCACTCCTTAGACTCATTAATGTGGAGTCTAACAGAAGGACTCAGAGGGTCATGCATCTTAGGTTTCAGCCGCGCACACAACACAAATCTGCCAAATCAGCCCCAGACGCATGCACACTAACTTATATACACAAAAACAACACAAGTAACTTGGAAACGACAAAGACACATTGTGGTGAAGTCTGAAGATGCGTGGAAATTAAAACTGGTGACAGACTTCAATGTTTCTACAAAGTGTTTCGACATTTTGGTCATAGATGAAAAATGAAATTATTGGTTTTACTTTTCCCTTTTCTTCATCTTCATCTTCCTCTTCATCTTCATCTTCCTCTCCTGTCCTGCACCTCTCTGTCCCTCCTCCGTTCAGGAGAGGGATCTGATTGAGCATATTTTCTGTGTGTGTGTATGTGCGTGCAAGTGCATCTACAGGTGTGTGTGTGTGTGTGTGTGTGTTTGTGTGTGTGTTTGTAAACGTGGTAGAAAAGGTGACACATCCTGTAAACAGATAAACTGTGTAAACCTGTGGAATGTACTGAGACTGTGTGTGTGTGACATTACAGGCAGTGGAGTCAGCAGCGGTGTGTCCCTCAGTGTGTGTGTGTGTGTGTGTGTGTGTGTGTGTGTGTGTGTGTGTGTCTAGGTGGGCCGGTTCAGGATGCTCGACATGGACGGAGCAAGGGGGGGAGGCGGGGCGGCTGTGACGGGGGAGGCTGGGCCGGAGCTCTCGTGTCCGGGGGGGACGGGCCCCCGGTTGCTGTACTGGCCGATGAAGGAGCCGTCCTCGTTGAACTGGATGTCCACGCTGTCTCCGTACTCGGCCAGAGAGTCCTCGCTGCCCAGCTTGCTGTCCTCGCCCAGGGACCGCTGGCTGTCCGAGCGCTTCTCGTCCCCGTCGCTGAAACAAACACAAACACAAACTGAACGTGATCCGCTGAACCGGGTTAGAAGGTTATGATGTAAAAAGAGGAACATCTGAGTCCACAAGGAGTTCCTGTCACAGCTCATGGTCAGAAGTGCAGCAGGTTTTCATTTCTCTCACACTCTCAAATCACAAAGCTGTTTGATCGAGTTCCAACATGAACGTTTTTCAAAAATCAATATGTTCTCTGAGGGATAAGTTTGAATCACAGGCTCCATCCATACAACTGACTCCTTCATGTTGTGTTGCTGGTGAAAGAATGAGACTCAGATACAGGAGGTTTACTGAACTCCTCTCCTGTTGGTGTGAGCAGGAGGAGGAGGAGGAGCAGGAGGGGAGGAGGAGGAGGAGGAGGAGGAGAAAGACTTAACCCCTTATTGCCTGAATTAATTTCCAATTATATAAACAAATTATTATTCGTGTTTTTGGCTGTCATACAGATGCTAAATTAATTGGAGATTGTTAATTTCTATATAGCATATACAGTAGATATCAAATTAAGATATGAGGCAAATTAGCGACATTAGGCATAATGGGGCATAACCTTAATTTAACAAATTTTGGTATGTAGATTATTATATTGATGCTGCTTTTGCTTGAAATTGAATAACAACATGTGTTTTCTGTACAATCATTGCTGTTTCATCATCACAGTATTTCAAATACAGCTTAATACCTCAAAATAACTTTGCTGCACAGTCCCAAGGGGCTAGTATGTATTTTCCACTCCGACCACTAGATGGCGGCAGAGTGCTTCCAATACCTTGCTTGGTATGTGTAGTATTTGCACCATCAGGCACAATCGTCACCACGGAGGCATTAAGACCGGAATGGGGTTTGAGGCGAATTTGCAACATTCGTCCTCAAGGGGTTAATGTGAGAAGAAGAGCTGCTCCTGCTTCTGAGGCAGTTGTCTTTGTAACAACAACTTCCACAAAGTCAGCGTTGTCCTACTCTCTAAATTAACTACATCTAATGACGCACACAGCACCACAGTCACTGGCACAAAGGACACACACCACATGCATGTAAGAGCAACACAAAAAGTCTTTTAATATCCTCACCTCTCCAGAGATCTGCAGGCAGACCGTTAGAGGACGAGAGACAAGTGAGATAGAAAGGAGGGAGAGCTGGGAATGACTTTATATACAGTCACTGATTCTCTTTATATACAGTCACTGATTCTCTCTATATACAGTCACTGATTCTCTCTATATACAGTCACTGATTCTCTTTATATACAGTCACTGATTCTCTTTATATACAGTCACTGATTCTCTTTATATACAGTCACTGATTCTCTCTATATACAGTCACTGATTCTCTTTATATACAGTCACTGATTCTCTTTATATACAGTCACTGATTCTCTTTATATACAGTCACTGATTCTCTCTATATACAGTCACTGATTCTCTTTATATACAGTCACTGATTCTCTTTATATACAGTCACTGATTCTCTTTATATACAGTCACTGATTCTCTTTATATACAGTCACTGATTCTCTCTATATACAGTCACTGATTCTCTCTATATACAGTCACTGATTCTCTTTATATACAGTCACTGATTCTCTCTATATACAGTCACTGATTCTCTCTATATACAGTCACTGATTCTCTTTATATAGAGTCACTGATTCTCTCTATATACAGTCACTGATTCTCTTTATATACAGTCACTGATTCTCTTTATATACAGTCACTGATTCTCTCTATATACAGTCACTGATTCTCTCTATATACAGTCACTGATTCTCTTTATATACAGTCACTGATTCTCTTTATATACAGTCACTGATCCTCTGTATATACAGTCACTGATCCTCTTTATATACAGTCACTGATCATCTTTATATACAGTCACTGATCCTCTGTATATACAGTCACTGATGGTCTATATTCATAGTTGGAGAAAACCCACCTGTATTCTCCAAAGGTCTCGTCTTTCATTGGTCGAGCTTCAGAGTCCACCTCCTTGTCTTCCTTGTCCTTCACTGTAAGAAAACAACTCAATATCAAACCCTTCACTACACAATAAGGTGTGTGTGTGTGTGTGTGTGTGTGTGTGTGTGGTTACCTGCGTACTTCCCGCCCCTGCTGCGTTTGATGAGGCAGAGGATGAGCAGGATCAGGATCAGCAGCACGATGGCGCTGACGAGTCCGATCAACCAGCCCCGAGTGGCGAAGCCAGCGGGCATCTCCGAGGGCACTGAGGGACGGAGAGAGACCAGGAAGTGATCACGGGTTCTCGTACAGGTGTGTGCACGTGACTAACATCACACGAACACGAGGGTTCTTTAGGTTCTAAAGGTTCTACTGAGCACTTACCTGGTCCGATGGTCCACCCCTCCTCCTGCCACTGAGTGACGTTCCCATGGAGGATCATGAGGTGGTACTGAGTTCCTGGTTGGAGGCCTGTCAGCGAATAGAAACCCTGCGTGGAGTTCACTAGCTCTGACTCCTCCCACTCGCCCCCACCTACATCACACACACACACACACACACACACACACACACACAACACACAAAGACACACACACACACGTAACAGGTTAGTCAAGTTGTTTTTGGTTGAAATAAGTTGGTTTGATGATGGACACGTGGTCACGTGGTCCTCTCTCCGCGTGGTGGAGTCAACCCACCGCTCTTCCTCAGGTAGCGGAAGTGGAAGCCGTGGTTCCTGTCTCTCTCTCCAGGGACCCAGCTCAGGTTGAAGGACGTGTTGTCCTGCACGATGGTGACGTTCGATGGAGGAACTGGAGGAAGAAGGAAAACCATTGGTGAAACACAAAGGACTTGATAAAGGTAATAAAAGCACTTGACTGCATCTAGACAAATAAATGTATTTTCACCTCCGTCCAGCAGGGTGGCGCCACTCAGAGTGACGGGGGGGCCGTCCCCGGTGGCGGTGCGGGCTATCACTTTGAAGGTGTAGTGGCTGCTGGGGTCCAGTTGGTCCAACACGATGTGAGTCACGTTGGGATCACTGATGAACTCCATCTGCAGAGGACTGTCTCTGCTCTCCACCTCTACAGACAGGGGGGGGGGGGGTAACAAGTCCTCCTGGTTAGAGTCCTTCATATTCTCAAAGTTTCCTGCTGAATACTTGAGATAAACTCTGGTTGTTAATAACTTCAGAGTGTTTTGAACTGATCTCAGTTCAGCTTCACTCTTCAGCTTCAGCTGGTTGTGTCTGTGACTCTCAGTCAGTTGTTCTCTCAGGAGATGGAACCCACTCAGCAGAGTCACAGAGTCACAGACGCTCAGGGAGAGAAGGAGGAAACTTTCTCCTGATTCCAACTCACACATGAATCAGTGGGAAACCTTCACTGTGCGAGTGAGGGGCAACAAAACATCTCATCTTCATCTTCACTGAACTCTGACCCACGACATCCACTTCGTCAGTGTGCTGCTGGGACACCTACTGGTACTACTGGTACTACTGGTACTATGTTTCATTTTGAGCTCTCCCCCCCCACTGGTGTTCGTTACCTTGTTGGTACTGAACCGTGTATCCCAGCAGGATCCCGTTGGTTTCGAGTGGAGGCGTCCAGAAGAGAATCAGGGATTTCTCTGTCGGGCTCTCAGACCTCAGGGATGCAGGAGGACCCGGAACTGCACGCACCCACACACACAAACATACACACACACACACACACACACACACACACACACACACACACACACACACACACACACACACACACACACAGAGGATAGTTTAGTGGAGTTGTGTGACATTTTCTTCTTCTCCATCTTCTCCCTCAGGTGGATGTTGAGATGCTTCCGACCACAGCTCAAAGGTCGGACATGTGACTGACGTACGGGATTATAAACCAATCAGGCGTCAGTCTCAGCTGTCAATCATGACGACAAATAACTAATTAAAACCAAATTTATGACAGAACCTGTCTTTGACAAACAGTTATTTCATGTTTACTTAGATTTTTTAGTTTGGTCCATGTCCCATATGCTAACATGGAGGAGGCTGGGTTTATGACCTGTACGGCAGCCAGCCACCAGGGGGAGATCGTGAGACCCACCTCCTTCTGGCGTGCTGAAGCGGTGAGGCAGCGAGTGAGGCCCCTCCCCTTTGCTGTTGAAGACGGTGATGGACAGCTCGTAGGAGGAGAACAGCTGCAGCCCCGTCACCTCCTGTGACGTCTTCAAGCCGGTGACGACCACCACTCTGCTGGCTGTGTCTCTGTCCGTCCCCCGGTCCGACCTGTCCCCTCGCTCGTCCCCATGGTGCAGTTTCCCCAGAGACCTCCGGCCCCGCCCCACCTGGGGGCCCAGCCTCCTGATGTAGATCTGACAGAGAGGAAACCAAACTGAATTCACGTGGTTCGATGCATCAGTGTAGAATCATGATTAATCCTTAGATTCACCAGATTTACATATAGAAACTAAATGTCTTGATTCTTTAAATTTAATTCATTTTGAACTGCATCATAAGAAGACACAGGTTAACTTTGCCTAATTGGTTTATAATCAATTTACACAGCGAACAAATCAAACTAAAAAGATTTGAAAAGAAATATTTTCCCAAATAGAAGGAATCGTGACAGCTCCAGTGTCATGTCTGTGCCTCACCAGAAGGGGGCGTGGTGATGTGAACTGAGGACGGCTATAGGGTTCATAGAAAACATTTGACACTTTGGAAAATTAGAGAAAGAAACTTGATTGAATTAGAAACCAAAACCAGCCGAACTAAAGATGAACTTGATAATTAAAATAATGCTCTGTTTCCACTGTTACTACTTATTATTTAAATAAAGCAATCCACCGTGGCACTGTGCAATAACCCTGGTTCTTTATAATACCCACTGTACAAATACTCCTGATGTTATATTATATTTAATTATATTATTTATATATATTATTTATTTCACCCTCACTGTACAACTGTAATACTCATACCAACATAATATTCAATATTTATCCCTGCACTTCATTTCTTTATTTTTCTTAGACCATCGCATTGTTTGTTTTGTGTTGTTATGTGTATTCTATGTAAAAACATTGAGAGCCTCTTCACCATGTCAAATTCCTTCCTTCAGTCCTTGTTCCTTGAATCCAATTAAACCTGATTCTGATTCTGACTGAATATTCCATCATGAATGAATCTGCTGAATAGTTTGTTCAAATGAAAGAATGCAGGTTGTGTTGGCACCTTGTGTCCCAGCAGCTGCCCTCGGACGCCCTGCGCCTCGCTCCACTTCACCAGGACGGTGCTGTTCATCACCGTGGACTCGATTCCTGTTGGCGCCTCCTCAGGTACTGAGAGGAAGAGGGAGAGGAAGAGGAGGCATCAAGTTTCCAGTGAGAACAACAAATCTCCATCACTTTGAATTGAAGCTGCAGCAGCACCAGGTGGGTGTGTCTCCAGTGGAGGTGAGGATGAGACGCACCGTCCTCTCCAGAGTGTCCGATCCCTGGTACCGGTTCTGGTCCGTCTCCGAGCGAGTTGACGGCCTGGACTTTGATCTCAAACGATGCGTAGGTTCCGGTGTCATTCACTGGGAACGGGGGGGCCTTGGTGTAGCTGTGGTTCCAGTGCACGCTCTTTCCCCCGGCCTGCCGCCACGACACCTTGTACTGGAAGTCCTGGCCGTAGTGGAAGCGCCTGTCCATCTCCTGCAGAGCAGACGAGGAGGTGGAACAACGGGTCTGGATACTTAGTTCAGCCAAAGTAATAATTCAACAATGTGCATGTACTGGAAAATCCAAAAACTACGATAGAACAAACCTATTCATGTTGTCAAGTATAGAATATATATTATATTATATTATAGGATCGTTGTTGGACATTCACACACAATTTATTTATTTCAATATGACAATTCTGTAAAATAAACGGATGCTGAAAAACTTAATGTCTCAAAACAACAAACAACATTAATTTTCAGTGACTCTTCTTACTGCTCAGCTGGGTGTTGTTTTGTTTGCTTGTTTAAGGTAATAAAGTTTTTAAATGTAGTTTATTTCCATCTGAAATGTGAAGTCACAGAGTTTCTTCAAGTAAAGTACAAAAGCCTCATCATTGTTTTTATAGATATAACCCAGGTCTGATGATTTTATTTTAGCTGTAAATACTCCAGAACAATACTTTATATATGTAAATATATAAAAGCAAGAAGCACTTACATCCCACGTGATGATCAGAGTCTTTGGGTCTGTGGAGTCGCTGCGGACACCAGTGGGGTTAGTGTCAGGAACTGGAGGAGGAGATACAAACTGGATTTAGCTTCTTTCAAAACAACTTGTTACGAAGAGGAAAACAGTTCCTGTGTGAAACGCTTCATTTCTCACACCTCTTTCTTACGACCAGTTAGCTTAGCTTAGCACAAAGACTGGAGACAGGGGGAAACACCTAGCCTGGCTCTCTCCAAAAACTCTAAATAAGTTACCTTTACAGTATTTATTGGGCCTTTTATTATGTTTTATTTAAATGATTGAACTCCGGGACTTGATTTAGCTTATTATTAGATATTTATTATTATGCCCTTGTTTATAAAAGTACTTTTTTTGTGATTGGTCTTTAACTGTTTCAATGGATCCTGATAAACGTGATTTTGTTCCTGTCTGTTGAACACATTCAGCTGGAGAGACATTTAAACTTCAAACTCTAAAGATGAGCTTCACATGTCATCACTTCACTCAGTTCTTGACAAACAAAAGTGCATTTTTCTCAGAAAGTTGGACAGCTTGGGTGTCGTGTGTCTGACTCACCAGCAGGTGGCGTGCTGTGGTACTCCGAGGCCCTGCTGGGGTGGCTGCGGCCGATGGCGTTGATGGCGATGACCCGGAAGCGGTAGGTGCAGTAGGGGTGGAGCTTCAGCTGCAGGTGGTTGAAGTCGGCTGGTATCTGCTGCCACTGCTCCCACTTCCACTCGCCCTCCTCTGTGTGCTGCTCCTCCCTCGCCTCCACCACGTACTCTGAAGAACAACACACGTGATACACACCTCACCCCCGCTGGAAACAGAGTGTGTCCCTGGTTATGTGTGTACTTTGTGCTACACACCTGTGATGGGGCTGTTGTGTGAGTGTCCCGGGATCCAGCTGAGTGTGAGGCTGTGGTCCTTCAAGTTGGACAGGGACAGGTCTTTGGGGGGGTCGGGTCGAGCTGAGGGTCCCAACAGAAAACTGTTAGTGTTGAACAGAGCCAGTCGCACCGGCTACACACCTGCTACACACACACAACGTTACACACAACTCACCCACGACGGTGATGGAGCCGTTGGCCTGCACGTTGTCCAGGTCGGTGATGACTTCACAGGAGTAGTGAGCCGAGTCCACTGATTGGACGTTCGTCACTTTCAAAGTTCCGTTATTGAAGAAAGTGTACCTACACACAGACACACACACACACACACAGACACACACACAGATACACAGACACACACACACACGCACACACAGACAAACACACACACACACACACACACACACACACACACACACACATACATCCAATTAATTGTGTATGTTTTTATTTCTAGGTCAACATTAAGTCAGATTTCCCTCTGGGATACATGAATATTTGTTTGATTTATGTTTGGTGGAATTCAGATTTCTTATCTTTCTTTTCATCTTCTCTTCTCCCCCCCCCACCCATCCCTTCTCTGTTCTCTAGGTCAACCCCCCCCCCCCCCCATCTTATTTAGGAGCGTGCTTCCTCAGGCTGAGAAAAAATGTGCTGGGGGTTGTGTTAAACTTATGAAGAGAAACTACCTACAGCAACATGTCCTATCTGCTAACCTGGAGGAGGCCATTAGTGAGCTGTACTGCAGCCAGCCACCAGGAGGCGATCGAGATGCTTAGACTTCACTTTAAGGTGTCAGTGGATTGATTTCACCACCAGGGGGCCCCCTGGGGTCACGAGTTAAACTGACGTGTGTGTGTGTGTGTGTGTGTGTGTGTGTGTGTGAGTGTGTTTACTTGTCGCTCTCTGACGTCTCCAGCAGCTTCTGTCCGTCTCTCTTCCAGACGATCTGGTAGTGGAGCAGCCGCGGGTCCCGGTAGAAGCCACAGTCGAGCAGAGCGCTGGTTCCTCGGAGAACACGGACGTCCTGGGGACTCGTCAGAATCACCGTGCGATCTGATGGAAACAGGAAGAAGCAGGGCAACGGTTTTGTTTAGTCTTAAACACGATATCAACACTGGGTCAGAACCTGGTTCACTCAGCTGGTCTGTGAAGGACTCTGGACTCTGGACTCTGGAGTCTGAGGGAGAACCTGCTGGTTTTGTTCTCTACTCAGCTGCTTCACCTCGTCTTCAGTTGTCAGTGTCAGTGATTCTCTCTCTAATGTTCCTTCATATCTCAGATTTTACATTCATTATGCTCTTTAAGAAGTTGACTTGTTTAACTCTTTTAAAACCATCGTCTCTCTTTGCAGGTGCATTTCAGGACTTTCCCAGTTGTGTTAGAGTCGTCGGTGACTCACTGAAAACCTCCAGCTGTGCGGTGATGGAGATGTTGGTGTGTTGGACGGAGCAGGTGTACGTTCCACTGTCCTCGTGACTGACGCCCGACAGCTCCATGGTACCGTTGGTCAGCAGGCCGACCCGAGGGTCAGACAGCAGAGGAAGTGTGTCCTCACTCTCCCTGCAGACACACACACACACACACTGGTCAGAGGCGTCATTACAGCAGCAGTGAATCGTCTCAGTCGATAGTCGTGTGAAAGAATATTAGACAGATGATCAACATCAGAACATAATATGTTAGTTTTGTGTGTGTGTGTGTGTGTGTGTCTGTGTGTATGTGTGTGTGTGTGTGTGTGTGTGTGTGTGTGTGTGTGTGTGTGTGTGTGTGTGTGTCTCTCACCATGTGACGTGTGGTCGTGGAGAGCCGAACGAGGAGCAGTGCATCTTGACGTCTTTGCCGTCAGCGACTCTGTACACGAGTCCGTCAGAGGACAGGATCTGAGGAGGCAGCTCTGAGGGACACGGAGCACATGACCATGAGACGTGTGATGATGGAGTGACATGTGTTCAACCTGTGAGTGTGTGTGTGTGTGTGTGTGTGTGTGTGTGTGTGTGTGTGTGTGTTCGTACTGACCAATGACGTAGATGTATGTGTTGAGGAGGATGGTGCCATGTTTGTTGGAGGCCTCACACTGATACACAGCGGTGTCAGCAAACACAACTTCCCTCAGCTTCAACACGCCGCCCAACACGGTGCGACGGGAGTCAGCGTCCACGTCTTCACAGTGAGAGGGGGGAGGGGGAGGGGGGGTATCAGGAGGAGAAGGGGGAGAAAGAAGAGGGGGAGGGACGAAGGAGGTGAAGAGGTTAAAAACTGACCAGAGTTTGTCAAACAGAAACTTTCACCAGCGGAAAAACAAAGGAAGCTGCAGACAAACGAGAGGAGAGGCAGCTGTTACAGCCTGTGGACACACACACACACACACACACACACACACACACACACACACACACACACACACACACACATTCTTCATCTCTTTGCTCTCTCTCTCTCTCTCTCTCTCTCTCTCTCTCTCTCTCTCTCTCTCTCTCTGTGGACATTGAGGATGTGGACTAAATGAAGGGACACATCACTGAGGTCCCACGAGAGTCTGGAGACATCTCTCCTCAGTTTCTGATGAACTTCACACATTTTAACGTTAAATCATTAATTCTTCCTCGACCCTTTGAAACCACAGTAAAGTTGAGGTGAACC
>NC_070631.1:968014-1098014 GCF_947347685.1 Pleuronectes platessa
AAAGGTCACGTTTTCAGAGAATTTAAAACCTGAAGATTTTCTCTTTACTTCGTTAAGAGAAAGAAAAGGCAACAAATTCTCACGTTAAGAATCAAACGTTAGGAAACACAGATCGTTTCAGCTTCACGTTCTCGACTCTTTTACATTGGACTGGAGCAGGATTTGTGATGTGTCTTCACTGCAGGTGACACAGACACACACATTATACTGAGACTGGAATATTCCCAGTGATCACACAACCTTTCCACATGTGACTGTGACGCAGCAGCTGTGGTTTGTTGGTCACTGATGATATTGTTGCTCAGATATTTGACTGATAAAGTCTCCTCTGTGTTTGGGGGTCGGCCATGAATCGGACTCTTGTCACAGTTACACAGCCGCGGAAAACAGACGCAAGTCACATATTTGTAGGAGGAAGTGTGTGTGTGTGTGTGTGTGTGTGTTGTGTGTGTGTGTGTGTTCGCTCAAACATGTGTGTTCACTGTATGTGTTAAAGCCACTGAAGTTAGATTAGCTGTTTCTGAGGAGATTAAAGCCCCAAACACAGAGGGGCTGTTAAAACCCTCCTACAGTCCCTAATCCTAGCTAATGGACCCCCCCCCCCCCCCAACAACACACATACACACACAGATACACACACACACACACAGATACACACACACACACACACACCACACACACACACACACAGACAGAGGTAGAGGAGGGTTGAAGGAGTCAAAACACGAAAAGCTGAGATAAGACAAGAGGAAGAAGATGAAGAAGAGGAAGAAGGGGATGAAGAGGAAGAGGGGCATTCCTCCCATTTCTCAACACAAAGGCCTCATTCTGCTGAGGAGAAATGGAAAAACAAGGATGGAAGAAAAAGAGAGAGAGGAAGGCAAAGTTGAAGCAGGGAGGAAAGAGAGTGGGGGCGTGAGAGAGATGGATGAAGATGGATAAGATGAGAGGAAACAGAGGAGCTGAGAAGGAGCAGGAGTCAGATTAATCTCATTTTGTGACCCACACAAACCTCAGTCTGAACTCTCACTGACCTGATGGACCTCAGTCCACAAACTGTGGTATGGACCCAGGGCGTCGGGGGGGCAGCGAGTCGGAGCGTCTCTCCAGCTGCAGAGACACAGACTGAGATCAGCCTCGGACTCGGAACAGAAACTGAGGCTGAACTTCTTCTATAACTAGAACTTCCCTGTCTAGATTCAATTACAAGTTTAGCATTTTATTTATATCTGCACCAAATCACACACACTCATTTATAAGAGTCCTCAAAGTATGACAAGCAACATCCATGAGTTATTCTCTAATGTGGAAAACCCATGTTAAAGAAAGTGAAAGACTCCTGGATCCGCACCACAACTCTCAGATCTACTGATCCTTCCGACAAGTTCACTGGAAATCTGTCCAGTGGTTTGTGTTGGATCCTGGGAACAAACCACATCAGCTCCTCGGTGGAACCAACAACCACCACAACCATTCAACATTCGATCGAGATCAGTCGAACCCGTAACTCTGGTTTGTCTCCTGCTTTCCCTCAATTCAAGTCGGATATGGACTAAACTAAATGTCCGGACTCCAGGGTTCAAAGACGAGCATCTTCAGGTCTGAGGAAAACAATCAAATCCCTTTAGAGCAGATTAATGGATTCAGAGAGTGAAACGCTGGAGTGCTTTTAATTTGAAACGGGTTCAGGAAGTGTTTGTGACACAGAACGATAAACGTTGTGGTTCTCAGCAGAATAAACAGAGAAAAGATTCACCGAAGTTTTAATGTTTATCTGATGCATTTATGTCACAAACATAAATGGCGGTTACACTTTCTCTAGGCGTTTCAAAATAAAAGCACTCCAGCGTTTCTGTTGACCAAATCCATTCTATCATTTAAAAAGTTGCTTTTATTGTGAAATATTTGCAGGAGCTGGAGATGAACGGCTTCACACTGTGTAGTACTTTATTTATTTGAGTTCACAGGTCGACTTTCACACGATGGAACAGTCAAATGTGTAACTGTAATCCATGCAAAGCTAATATGTAAACACATTGTGCTGCAGCAGCACAACTCTGCACAACACTTTGTTGAACTGAGGCTAAATATTGTGAGTTGAATAGATAAAGTTACATAACCGCATTTCTTTGTGTATATTTATGCTCGTGCATTCAGCCTTTAAGAGACATTGCAAAAATAATAAATCTGACTCTCCTATGTGTGTTTTCTGGACGACATCAAGCTGGAAGATCTCTGCTGACGTTTGGAATTAATAATTGATCTTCTTTTAGCATCTGAAAATCAAAGTCTCTGTTTATGGTCAAATTACATTTCATCATATGCAGTGAAATCTTATGTTTGTTAAGTTTTATGTATTTATTTGGCAAAATTTTGGAGAAAAAACCCGTCAGACTGTATTTTCTATTCGTGTCACTTTGTTTGTCTCACACAAGCTTCCTGTTTGCCTCCTACAGAAGAAACATGTTGCATCACTTCCCAGGTCGAGGAGCTTTTATCCAAAGTGAGGACACTGAAGCCGGAGACCTTGAAGGAAGTTCTAAGTGCTGCATCTGTTCAGTAAGAGCAGGAGATCAGGTAGAAGTGCAGTAAGTGCTGGAGAGAGAGGAGCTGATCTCAGAGCAGATGAGGGAGCGACGCCCCGGCTCTGAGAACATCTGGCAGCTGACCATCAGGAAGCGTGGTGAGAAGAACCCGTCTCATGGAGACGTGACCCAGAGGAACACAGTGGACGTGAAGGACCAGAAGCTTGTGTGATGGAGTTCTGGCTGCATCGATTAGTGGGTTGGATTGGATTAGTGTCCAGCCTGTGGAGGTGGAGGAGCAGCGGAGGGTCATGTGACCTTTCAGGCTGAAGGAGGACGCTCCACCTCCTTCTGGACCATCTCCATCGTCACTGAGGAGAGAACCACGGTCTGTTCCAGGAGCTGAGGTCGAGTTCACGTTGTTTAAACTCATCACATCGTCTAATGTTCAGAGAACTCAGAATGATGAGCCCGAGTCAGGAAGACGTGTCCTGGGACCTGGAGACAGTGTCCAGCTCAGAGTCGAGGAGACAAACATGCATCTGTGTTTGTTTAACAACATTTCTGAAGGAATCAGATTTGTATTTATAAAGATTCTTGTTTATTTCTGTGTTAATTCAATGAACCGAGAAGATCTAAACAAAAGGGACAATGGAAGAAAAACTCCTCCTCCACCAGGTGAAGCTCAACTCGCCCTCCTCCCCCTCCTCCTCTTCCTCCTCTTCCTCTCTCATCCTGTTCCCAGTCCATCTTTTATTTCATCCCCCCTCATCCTCTCTTTTTCTGCCCTTTTTGGACTCATTCTCCACGGGGGTAAAATCTTCTCCCCCTCCCACTCTGATAAACCTCTCAGCTCGTCTTTCACTCACTAATATTTCCTCCTCCTCCTCCTCCTCTTCCTCCTCCTCCTCCTCCTCCTCCTCCTCTCAGGTTCTGGCCTACTTTAAGGGAGTCCACTGCCAAAGCAACCAAAAGAGGAAATGCCACAGTACACAAAAGTGTGTGTGTGTGTCTCTGTGTGTGTGTGTGTGTGTGTGTGTGTGTGTGTCTGTGTGTGTTAAATGACGTTGCTCAGGGTGAAAAGAGGAATTCCAGTGTGAGCAAACAGAAACCTGGTGAAAGTGAAGCAGTAACAGAGAGTGGATCCTCTGAGTGGATCTGCATCAATGTGAAGCATTAAGCTGCAACTCGCGATCAATTCATCAATCGGTCGATGATCGTTTCCGTCTCTGATGGAAGACGAGAAACATTCAATGATCCAAAGCTTCTCTTCACTGAACGTGAGTCTCTCTGGATTCTGGAGGAAGACGAGTCTTTAAATGGAGTCAGAGCCTTTTTGGACCAACTGATAAAAAGAGTCTGCAGATTCTCATCCATGTCTCCAGAACCCTGGAGCTGACAGCACGTCTCTGCCCTGACTCCAACTTCAGGGTCTGCAGGGGGGGGGGGGGGGGGGGGGGGTGGTCAGACCGGGATGCACCAGTCACTGCTGGTCGGACTGGAACCCGACAGATGTGGGTCTCAGAGCTTTACCATGAAAGGAAGCAGCTGTGAATAATTTACCACTGTAATGTTGTACAGTGCATCATTTCATTCAATATTCATAAAAGTGTTTTCACTGCAGTCGACACGTCAGTATGAAGCTGAACGGAGCTGGTGAGGTGGAGCTGGTCTGAACAGGCAAAGCATCAAGGATTTCATGACACACACACACACACACACACACACACACACACACACACACACAATCATATGCCAGTTCACACCCTGATCAGCCAGTTGTTCATCGTATTATGTAAGATCCTCACACCCCCCGGTTCATAGCCAGTGTACAGCCCACTGACACGCACACACACACACACACACACACACACACACACACACACACACACACTGACACACACACACACGCACACATGGTGATATGCTTTTGTTTTCCTACCTCTGCAGGTTGCTTCTCTCCGTCCTCTCTTCTCTTCCTTCGTCTCTTCTCCTCCTCTGACTCTATTTATTTTCCTCCTCTCTCTCTCACTCTCTCTCACTCTCTCTCTCTCTCTCGCTCTCCACTGAATTGTGTCTTTCCTCTTCTGTCTTCTTCTCTTTTGCTCTGATGCTGCAGTGGCACATGAAACACACCCTTCTGAGCTCTGCCTGTTCTCCCTCCCACCTTGGCATCCCCGCTGCTCTCTGATTGGCTAGAATCACAGAGATGACATCAGCTTCTCTCTCTCTCTCTCTCCCTCCCTCTCCCCCCTCTCTCTCTGTATTCCCCTGGTACCTACTGCCCCTCCCTTCTCCTTTACCTCCATGCCTCCCCCCTCCTCCTCTATTTTTACCTCTCCATCGCTCTGTTTTTCCTCCCTCTCCTCTGGTCTTCTTGTCATACTTGTGATCGGCTCGTTTGGTTAAAACGTCTTCGGCAAATAAAATAAACGAGTTATTATCTCACGTCTGATTTGCTGAGTTCAGGAAGCAGCTGGTGAATTTCTTCAGTTACAATTTGTGTTTCTGCATCATTTATTATTTTCTAATTAAAGCTTCTGTAAATTTATTGGATGAATCGTATCAGCAGTTACTCTCAATTCAATTTTTCTGGCGTTACAACAGCATCACCAGTCAACAGTAACAGGAAGGTAATTAAATGTTATATTAATGTGCTTATAATACACTAACAACACAATACTGTGTATGTTAGAAAACTCAATGTGGTGTCAAGTCAAAGAGGAAAACTCTCCATGATGGAAACACCAGTCACAGCAGGTCAACAGAGACTCAGGATAAAACTCTGATGATATTGAATTGATATAAAAATGTTGCATCTACGTCTCTGAGATGAAGCTCATGAGTTAGTTTAGTAAAATACACTTGATGAAATCAGAGAGCGTTTAAATCACATTCAAAATCACCATCAAATAAAATCAGATGAAACAACCATGAGTTTATTATCAAGAGGTTTATTCTTATTTCATTTCTATTTTATTTTATGGCGCCAAATCATAAGAAACATTATTTCAAGGCACTTTACACGTTAAAGTTGAGACCTTAACATTAGAGAGAAACTCAACACGTCGCTGCTGATTGGACGACACCAGGAGCCTGAAGCTGTGGGAGCTTTAAAGTTCAACACGTTTCACAGCCTGAAGGAAACTTTGATCAGGAAACATCAGGAGCTCGACTCGGTCGTTTAATCATCAGCGTCTGGCTGAAGATCATGAAGGAGATATTTCAATTTAAGATATTTAACGACACAACGTCACAAAGCTGCTGATAATAACTGATAATAATAATTATACATTAGTCAGAGTTCTTCATGTTGTGACGACACATTAGAAGATGAACTTATAATAAAAACATGTAAAGGTTTGTTGTTAATTAATGAAAAGACAGTTATGATTTAAGATATGTTTTTAAATATATCTGAGGACTGAAGCCGCGAAGCTGAAACTTCAGAGGAAATCTAACAAATCCAGAGTCGTGCAGCCTTCAGACAGAAACCAGCTTATTTCCTGTATCGCCCACTCCTTCATCTTCATCTTCATCTTCATCTTCATCTTCTCGTGTCCTTCTACTCAGCAAATTGAGTTTCCTCAGAGACAGAGAGAAGCTCCATTATCTCCTCCTCAGGTTGTCTCTCCACCTCCTCCTCCTCCTCCTCCTCCTCCTCCTCCTCCTCCTCCTCCTCATTACATACCTCCCCTCCAACTCATGTCCTCCCTCACTTGAAGCTTAATTCACTTAACCTGTGTGTGTGTGTGTGTGTGTTTGTGTGTTTTAGTGATCAATACAGCAGATCTCTCCTCTCTCATGTCCTTGTCTCATGTCTGGCATCGTCTAGGACATGTCATCAAGCAAACACACACACACACACACACACACACACACAAACACTCACACACACACACACACACACACACACACGCTCTCTCTCTCTCTTGCGCTCGCTCTCCTATATATATATATAAAGATTACTGTAAGTGTGACTCAGCCTCTCTGACTGGAATATTGAAAAACAAGGAACTGCAGCAAACAGACACACACGCAGACACACAGACACACACACACACACACACACACACAGACACACTTGTGGATTAAAGATGACCTGTCGTCTCTTTCATCTTGAGAGAGGAAGGACAAAGGAGGAGCAGACAGAAGGAGGTGGAGAGCGGTTAATGGAGACAAATGTGCAGGAGCAATGAGAAGATGTATCAGGGTTCACACTTTTATCTAATTACACATCAATAAATCCTCTGAGGCAATTAGACCCATTAGGCTTATGAGTTCTTCCTTTGTCCACCATGTTCAACACTGAACCTGCAGCTTCTGAACCACTTTCAGCAAACGTTCATCATTTAGCTCTAAAAGAAAAAGGCGTTTTCAATCTAAATATCTGAACTTTCCCTTTAACCTTTGGGCAGAACGTTTGTCTCCTGATTATATAAACTGTCCCAAAGCCTTCAGCTCCAACACATTCATGATCTGTTTGTATATTCCATGAATCTGAGTCTCATATCTGGAGAACATTCATTCGATCAGCTTCTCTCCGGTCGAGGGAAACTTTTGTCTCGTAAACGTGTCGATGGCTGAAACTCTGTCACCTCCAGAGAAACCAGGCTCAGCAGGAAACCAACTGAATGTGTGTTGCATCTCAATGCTGCACTCAGACAAAGTGTTCTGTGTCAATCAATGCATCATCACGTGGAACAACATTCAATAACTGGTGAGGTTGTTCAATATAAACCAAAGTGGTTGTTCAACAAACCAACGACAAACAGATCATCGTCTCATGATGCTAATTCTGAGCTGAGGATGGAAACACGCAACCTGAGCATCGACTCTTTAAAGGAAACAGGAAGCAGAGGACAAAAGTCCCAGACTGCAGAGGACCTGTCCTGATGCATCACTGCCTGTGTCCCTGCATGTCCACAGAGGATTTCTGAGAGGAATCATTACACAATAACAGCAGGAGAGGTTTTCTCTTCACTGTCTCTGTGAACCGATGATCTGATCTGCAGGAAACACAGAATCACATCATCACACTTAGAGCAGCTCACAGCCTCCACTCCTTTTACTCTGTTATTGATGATCCTCACTGAGCATCACTGTGGCGCTGTCTCCGCCTAGAGCATTTCCTGTGAACTGCACGTCGCTCTGCATGCTGGGAGATCTGCTCTGAAGTGAGTCCAATGTAAACAAGTTGAAAATGATCAGTGACTGACATTATAAATACTAAAGAGATAGGAAGAGTTAAATGGCTCAAAATAGAAGGTAATAAACAGAATAAATCCATACTCTCTAAATAAATAATACACTTAAAGAACAAAAATATTATGGAACAAAGAATAATCATATAACTAAGAGACTAAATACAAGAGAAGACAAACTAGAAAAAAACAGACCAGTGGCAACATGAGCTCCTCAGTGAGCTGAAGATTCATGAAGATTCAAATTCAGCTGATAGCAGATAGTTTATATTATTATTATTATTATGATTATTAAGTATTGATTAGAGCTGCTTTAATGTTCTGTTTAGCAAACTGTATCACTTCTGTAATTACAGGAGACACCAGTTACACACAGGAGACACACTTTACTACATTCAGGTGAAAACACTTCAGAACCTTTATTGATCTGAAAACTTTACATCCACATGAGTAACTAAAGTATTTATCACTTCACAGCCTCTGCTACACACTGCCACCTACTGGTACCATTACCACATTTCAATAACCTGGCACTTACTACGAATCGTTTCGAAAACGACTTAAGTCATGTTATATTATATACAATCTAAAGTAATATCTCTCTTTTAATAAATGTTTTATTTTATTTCATGTACCCATGCAGACGGTTCTGGTGATTTTCTATTTCTAGTTTCAGAGAAAAAACAATAATCCACACTCACAATCAGACCTTCAGTCCATCAAGCTACACGTGTTGTGGGAGGAGACTAGATAAACACTTAAATAATATTAAGCTAAAATAAGAAAAAAGTCCCGTTCACACAAACAGACTTTTGTCTTCAGGTGCTTCAGATTATCCTCAGCATCATCCTGTCGACCAATGAGAGAGGAGAAGCTGAAGTGAACAGAGTCAGATCTTCTTCTGAAGGACAGAGTAGACGACCTCCTCCTCACCAGGGGGGGCGCTGTTGGAAGAGCCTCGGGCCCTGTTTGAAATATTCACCTGAGCGTAGGTGAGTGACGCTGAGCTGTTGTCGGCCTAGAAAAAGAAAACAGACAAAGAGTATTTGTGTGACTTTACTTTACTAATGTGTTATTACACTTAAAAAACAACTATTAACCCGATGGGACGTCCATCTTGGTTTTTTAAACCAGAAGTAACCATATTTGGAAGAGCAGGGGGTGGAGCCTGGCTGGACAGTGCTAGCTGTCAATCACACTGTGGTATCCACCCCCCCCAACACATCCGGTGCTTTATGTTCTGTTTGACTATAATTGATCATAATTGACTAAATGAACATCATCTGTTTGAAGAAGACTTGAAACTAGAGACTGAGACAGAAACTCCTGAATGTTTACTGACGTAGGCTCAGAAACTTCTATTCAACAATCCTCTGAACCCGAAGAGGACGCGAAACAGCAAGACCGAGACGAAGACGAAGACGAAGAGGAAGACGAAGAGGAAGACGACGAGGAAGACGAAAACGAAGACGAAGACGAAGAGGAAGAGGAAGAGGAAGACGAAGACGAAGACGAAGACGAAGACGACGAGGAAGACGAAGAAGAAGACGAAGACGACGAGGAAGACGAAGAAGAAGACGAAGACGAAGACGACGAGGAAGACGAAGAAGAAGACGAAGACGAAGACGAAGACGAAGAGGAAGACGAAGAAGAAGACAAAGACGAAGACGACGAGGAAGAGGAAGACGAAGAAGAAGACGAAGACGACGAGGAAGACGAAGAAGAAGACGAAGACGAAGACGAAGACGAAGAGGAAGACGAAGACGAAGACGAAGACGAAGACGAAGACGACGAGGAAGACGAAGAAGAAGACGAAGACGACGAGGAAGACGAAGAAGAAGACGAAGACGAAGACGACGAGGAAGACGAAGAAGAAGACGAAGACGAAGACGAAGACGAAGACGAAGAGACAAGATAAAGACAAAGGCAACGACGGGGACAAGAACCCTGACCCTAACCCTGGCCAAGCAACTGGTCAGAGGTTAGTCTTTTTTTCCTTTTAAAAAAATATATTATTATTATGTCATGTTATTATGTTATGTAGCTATAGCTAGATAGCGGCTGCTAGTCCTCGTCCTCATCTCCTCTCCTCTCATCTCTTCTCCTCCTCTTCTTCTCCCTAGGCCGTTGTCCTTTCCGTCAGAACATGCCCAGCAAGCTGGAGAAATACAGGATCAAGTTGTGGGTGACCTGCGATGCAAAATCTAGCTACGCTTGGAAGATGCAAGTGTTCAGCGGACGGAACGGAACCAGGGTTAGTGCTTGATGTAACGGAGGGACTGCACAGTCGCAACGTCATGTTCGACAATTACTTCACCTTCTACGAACTCGCGCGGCAGCTGCTGGAGAGGAAGATCACCGTGGTCGGCATGGTTCGGAAGAACAAGCCAAAACTCCTGACCGTCAAAGGGAGAGAGGTGATCTCATCCAGGTTCACATTCACGCCTCCTGGTGTCTTACATCCCAAAGAGAAACAGGAACATGGTGCTTCTGAGCATGTGGACACATGGAGGCCGACGTCAGCGACCTCGAGGACGGGACTACAACCTCAACAAAGGAGGCGTGGACCACCTGGACAAGGTGACCGGAACCTACAGCTGCAGGAGGATGACTGCGGAATGGCCCCTGGTCAACATACTCAACGTCTCTTCCTACAACGCTTTGTGATATGGAGACAGATCAACCCAGACTGGGTTCTGGGCAAGCGGAGAGCTCTGGACCACGATGGCGACGAGACTCGACCCGAGCGCCGGCCCTAGTCGCCGCCTCAGAAGCCCCGCTCGGAGCGAGCAAGAGGGAGAGATGTCAGATATGCTCCAGGAAAATGGAGTGTAAAACTCACACCGTGTGTCGCAGGTGTAACAAATACATCTGCAAGGGCTGCTCAGGTGTCTATAGCCCTACGTGTGCGTGACAATATGTGGTGGGCATGTGAGGGGGACAACACAAGGCTTAAGACCGATTTATAGTCGGGTTGTACGAGCCCTCTTGCGGCTTGCGTGCGTCCGCCAATTTTTCTAACTACACGACAAAGCGACGCGAGCCTCACGCAGCCCGCAAGGCTGTGATTGGTCTGCTTACTACATCCCTTCCGGAGTCTACTTTCCGGTTTCATGCCCCACAATACGTGGAAATCACGGAAGATTTAGAAGAACGATTATGGAACAAATAGAAGAGCACTTGGCAGAAGAAAGTATGACCACTTGTACAACCCGCCACTGACTGGCCGATTTGTCCGCCAGAAATAGGCTATGAGGAGCCGGAGTATCTCTTCTTTGTGTGTTTTGTTTTCGACAGAAAACGTTACTCCGCCTAGTGTTCTGGCGGTGAATTGCGTTGCAACACGCGCAACACGTTAGTGAAGCATAAACCAAAACGAGTCCGTCGATGCAGCTGCGTGGCCTTCTGCAGTCGCAGGACTATAATTCAGCCTTTAAGTGACATGGTTGAGATTTTAATGTTGTAAGGCTTTTCCTTACATTGTGCTGAGAAGTAGCAGCAGTGACAAAGTTGTCGTCATCACCGGCTGTGACTAGTTGTGTTGTGTTGTACTTGATGTAAGAATAATCTGGAGAGATTTCCACAGCAGCAGGAGGTCGGCCCTCGTCTCTGATGTCCTCGTACACGGGGTCGGGCTGCAGGAGACCAAGAGATTTGAGTTTCATTAATCAACAAAACTAAACCATTTAAATATCAACATGTTATAATCTGCTCCTCTTTCACAAGACGAGGCAATTAATTCAATAAAATCTGAATAGCTGCAGGTCAACACATCTCACATCATCATCAGCTCCTAAGTTAAAGAAGCACACTAAATGATTTACCTGACACAACAGAACTGAACCGAACTCAATCATTGTATTTCCTCAACATTCTGACTTTAATAGATCTTTTAAGGTTTGTTCCATAAACTGATTCCGTTTTTTAAAGTTATATTAACTTTCTCTTCTGTTCGAATCTTTTCTGGATGTTGGTCGACAAAGTTTTGTCTCCTCAGGGACGTTTGTGTTACTAACGACTGAAACTCACCTCAGGGACGTTTGTGTTACTAACGACTGAAACTCACCTCAGGGACGTTTGTGTTACTAACGACTGAAACTCACCTCAGGGACGTTTGTGTTACTAACGACTGAAACTCACCTCAGGGACGTTTGTGTTACTAACGACTGAAACTCACCTCAGGGACGTTTGTGTTACTAACGACTGAAACTCACCTCAGGGACGTTTGTGTTACTATCGACTGAAACTCACCTCAGGGACGTTTGTGTTACTAACGACTGAAACTCACCTCAGGGACGTTTGTGTTACTATCGACTGAAACTCACCTCAGGGACAGAAGCAGGATCCGTCTCCACCGGAGGTTCTGAAAACACAAGAGGAAATCAAACTGGGTCCTGAGTTCACATCTGGAGCTTCAGCAGCAGAAGGTGACAACACAGGTTCTTTGAGTCCAATCAAAACCTTCTGTTTCCTTTCCCTTCGATCTGGTTATCCACCACTTGGTTACAAATGGGGACTGATAATAGCTGATGTGGCTTATTTCTGATTATTAAAATATAAATTAAAGGATGGAGTGATGTTAGAGAAGAAAAGTTCCAAAGCTTAGAGCCGGAGTTTCCCCTCATTAAGTCAGAAAGAATCAGATTCAATAATATTCACTTAATCCAGTTGTCACATCTCACATTGAGACTGTGGAACATTCTTGACCTCATTTCCTGTCTTGTTTCTGTTTCTACTTCCTGTTAATGTTGAGTCACCTGTTTCCAAACATCCTGCATTCGACCACTTCACCAGCTGTCTGTCTATTTTTGTATCTTCTAGTATTTGTCTTAGTATCTGTCCTAGTATTTGTTCTAGTATCTCCTTGTGTCTGACCTGAACGAACGTTTTCCTCTGTGTTTTGATTCTTAGTAAGTTATTATATCTATCTATGTATGTATATTCTAATATTTGTTACACTATTTGTCCTAGTATGAGTTCTAGTATTTGTTGTAGTATCTGTCCTGGTAATTTTTTCTTCTTCTCCTTATTTCTGCACGTAAACGTTGGAACTTGTGTTTCGTGTTTGCTGCTGAATCAGATTCTGGGTTTTGATCTCGATGATTTTCAAATTCACTGAAAACTTAAGATCCAGTTGTTGTGTGTGTGATCAGCATGTGTGTACTTGTGTGTGTGTGTGTGTGTGTGTGTATTTCCTGTGGCCTCACCTCTGGGTCTGTTAGTCCTGTTTCTGCAGAATATCAGTGCGGCCCCTGATAACAGGACGACCAGTACGACCAGCGTCAGTCCCACAGTCAGAATCAAGTTCTTGGTGGAGAACGTATCAGCTCCTGAGCATTAATACAGGACACATATTAAAATCTGTGTTTCAGCTTCAACAGGCACTGAGAGGACGCAGGTACATGTGTTGACCTGTGGTCTCAGGTGTCTGGTCCTCAGACTGGTTGGTGGTCTCAGGTGTCTGGTCCTCAGACTGGTTGATGGTTTCAGGTGAAGCTGATGAACGTGTGAAACTGGAGCTGGAACTGGGAGATGTTGTTGTGGAGTCTGAGGGAAAAATACAGATTCACAGAAATCCTGACGACAGACGAAAGATGATCGTCAGAGAAACTACAAGTCACTTATTCCCAAACTGGAAAACGTTTCTAACAGATGTGGATCCAAATCAGTGAATTATTATCTGAAAAATCAATAAACATAAAAACGTCCTATTTCACAATATTAAAGAAAGATAAAGCAAATATCATGGATCTGACTAAGAATTTTATTAAATTAAATGTAAATCTTAATCTTCCCACACACAACATCCTTCCACCAGGTTTACTGGAAATCTGTCATCGTTCTAACAGATGGACGAAAACCAACAGAACGATGTGTTAGAGCAGGGGTGTCCAAACTTTTTATCCTGAGGGCCACATACAGAAAAAAATGTGAAGGTCTGGGCCACTCACGCCGCCACGCCCCCTGCCCTGGAGCGGACTGTTGACAGTGCGCCTCAATCGCGTAGCTTGGGGGGGGGGGGGGGGGGAGGGGCTTGCCATGAAGGACAAGTTGGTGCTGATGCTGTGGTTAGAATGTTTTTTCACAAAAATGTTCTTTTTGCATGTAAAAGTAAATTATCTTGCATCAACTGTTTTGATCAGCTCTTTACTCTGAGAAAGTGCAAATATACAATAAATTCACCAAACACTACATAAGACCAATGCTGCAGACTCATGAAAATTGAATTTATTTCTCTCCATACCCCCAAATCAGTCAACATGTCAACATGGAGAATCACAACACAACATGTCCCAGTTGTCATGCTACTACAGGAGTGTGCACAACACTGTAAGCTCCACAAATATCAGACAACAGAACATTCTGTATCCAGTAGAGTTTCAATGAGGAGAACCTGAGCCTGTGTAGGATATAGTGCCGCGCACTAACACTGTTCAGGGTTCTCAACAGTGGCGGAGGGTTACACAAGGTGTTCAATGTGAGGCGTCTGGGAACGCACTTGATGCTGCTGTATTCTGGAGCTGAGGCACGCAATAAAGAAGTCATCTCATTACCTTCATTCCGGTCTCCAGTGGTTATAACAAACTATTACATGGTGTCAGAAGTGGTCCAATTCGTCATTTTGCCTGAGGAATATACACCGGGGGTTTTTTTTTCTGAAGAGGAAGCCACAGCTAACGTGTATCGGGACGGAGACTAGCGATGAGAGAAAAGCTAACAGCTAACTGAAAATGGAACAGTTTAAGCTACCGTCGCCGTTGGTGTTAACCGGCAACTTGGAAGAAAATTGGAGACGATGGGAACAGCGCTTCCAAATATATATGACCGCGAGTGGTGCAGAAGGAAAGGACAAGAAGATCCAGGTAGCAATTCTACTGCATGCACTGGGTGAAGAGGCACTGGAAGACTACAACACGCTTGAAAAGAATCTTGACGACGAGGATAATGAAACAGTGAGTGGAATTCTGGCAGCCTTCAAAGCATACTGTTTACCGAAGAAAAATACAGTGTTTGAACGATACCAGTTTTGGGCGCATCCTATAGCTGAGGACATAACAATTGAAAAGCATGTAACTGAACTGAAGAAGAAAAGTAAAGACTGTGAATTTGGCGCCTCGGAGAATGACATGATCAGAGACAAGATTGTGTTCAGCCTGAGCGATCAGCGCTTAAAGGAGAGACTTTTGAGAGAGCCTAATCTCACGTTGGAGAGAGCGATAGACACGTGTCGCGCTGCAGAGACCGCGAAGGCTCAGATACAGGCTATGGGCGCATCCAGAAATGAGACAGCGGTGCACGTGCTACACGAACGTAAAACATGGGACAAGCAAACACTGAATAAAGTGAAACCTTCAGCAACATACATGCAAAGCAAAGGACCGAGCACAATATGCCGAAATTGTGGGAAGTCACACCAACCACGCCAATGTCCTGCATATTGAGCAACATGCAACAAATGTGGAAAGCAGAACCATTATGCAAGAATGTGCAGGACAGGTCAGACACAGACACGGAAAACAGTGCACGAAATAGACACAGAATTAGACGGACTGTTTATTGGCACAGTGGGACTTGACCAACTACAATCCAGAAGAGACAAGTCCTGGTTTTCAAGCATAACAGTTAACAACATGCCTGTCCAGTTTAAACTGGATACAGGAGCAGAGGCAAATGTCCTACCACTTAAGGTATTCAACTCCATGGCGAGGGAGACCAGACGGGAGAAGAGTGGAAAGTTTTCTCTGAAACCAACGAAAACAGTGCTGATAGCGTATGGAGGGACGAGGATGGAGCCTGAAGGGACGCTCACGCTCACATGTTCGACGTCAAAGGCCCAGGCAGACCTCACATTTTACGTGTCAAGGCACTCCACCGTACCCATCCTCGGCAGGGAGGCTTGTGAAGAGCTCAGCCTGATCAAAAGAGTGGACATCGACACATTGGCAGTGAAACATCCAGCGACAAAGGAAGAACTGATAGCCCAGCATCCATCAGTCTTCAATGGACTCGGTGAGTTTGAAGGAGAATATCACATTCACATAGACCCCAATGTTGCACCAGTCATACATGGATGTAGGAAAATACCACTCGCAATTATGGACAGACTGAAAGTCACACTTGATAGCCTGCTGCAAGCTGATGTTATTGCAAAAGTGACTGAGCCCACATCATGGGTAAACAGCCTAGTAGTCACTGAAAAGAAAGACAAGAGCAAGCTACGGCTCTGTCTGGATCCCAGTGACTTAAATAAAGCGATCCTGAGACAGCATTACTCCATTCCCACGACTGATGATGTGCTGAGCAAACTGGCTGGGAAGAAAATATTTTCTGTGCTTGATGAGAAAGATGGTTACTGGCAGGTGAAGCTGGACGAGGCCTCATCGCGGCTGTGCACTTTCAACACCCCGTGGGGGAGATACAGATTCAAACGCATGCCTTTTGGAATCAAATCAGCAAGTGAAGTTTTCCAACAGCGCAACTGTGAAACGTTCTGTGACATTAAGGGAGTCCATGTCATAGCAGATGATATGATCATCGCAGCATCCACAGAAGTGGAACATGATGATATACTACAAAAGGTTATAACGCGAGCAAAAGAAGCAAATGTAAAATTCAACAAAGAAAAGATACAATTCAAAGTGAACAGTGTCAAGTACATGGGGCATGTGGTCACTGCAGAAGGAGTGAAGGCGGACGACACGAAAATAAGAGCCATCACAGCGATGCCGTCACCTGAGGACAAACCAGGCCTACAGCGAATGTTGGGCATGATAAAATATCTCGCTCAATATATCCCAGGTGAGGCCACCCTCACAGCACCTTTGAGACAGCTGCTGCGCAAAGACATGGTGTGGCTGTGGCAACACGAACATGATGAGGCTATCAAGAGACTCAAAGAGGCCCTTACAAATGCACCGGTGCTCAAGTTTTTTGATCCAAGGAAACAGCTTGTTATACAGGCTGATGCATCCAAGGATGGGCTGGGAGCGTGTTTGCTTCAAGATGGACACCCAGTAGCCTACGCATCAAGAGCACTTACTGGATCGGAGCAGAATTATGCTCAGATAGAAAAAGAGCTCTTGGCCATCGTGTTCGCTGTCAAAAAGTTTCATCAATACGCCTATGGCGTGAGAGTTATTGTCCAGTCAGACCATAAGCCACTGGAGAACATCCTGAGAAAGCCCTTGGGTGCAGCACCATCCAGACTGCAAAGAATGCTACTGCAGCTACAGCGATATGACCTGAATGTCATCTACAAGCCAGGTAAAGAGATGCTAATTGCAGACACTCTGTCCCGAGCAGTCATACAGGAACAAGATACATCAGAAGACGACATGGCTGATGAGAGAGTGATCTACACCTTGGAGCCCACGGACGCTCTCAGCACAGAGTACCTAGAAAATCTGAAAGGTGAGACACAGAAAGACGACGCACTGCAACTTCTTCAAAGCACACACAGAAAAGGCTGGCCACACCACAAGAAACAGGTGGACATGCGAATGGCACAATACTGGCCCATCAGACACACTGTGTCTGTGAGAGACGGCATAATGTTTGCCGGTGACAGAATTATCATCCCGAATGTGCTGAGACAAGAGATGCTGCAAAAGCTACACATGGCGCATCAAGGAGTGCAGAGAACAAAAGCACTGGCAAAAAGACATTTTTACTGGCCACGAATAGCGAGAGACATAGAACAAATGGTCGAGGCCTGCAGTACATGTCAACAGCTCCAGCCCAGAAACCAGAGAGAGCCGATGATTTCACATGACATTCCTGAGCTCCCGTGGCACAAGCTGGGAGCAGACATCTTCGAAATACAAGGTCAGTCCTACCTCTTGATAGTGGACTACTTCTCAAAATACCCAGAAGTATTGAACATTAGGGACAAGACCGCCCATAACGTCATCATGAAAATGAAGTCAGTGTTTTCCAGACTGGGAATTCCAAAAGAGATAGTATGTGACCATGTTCCATTTGCAAGTCAGGAGATGCACAACTTTGCAACATCATGGGGCATAACACTCACTCATTCTAGCCCTGGCTACGCACAGTCTAACGGCCTAGCGGAGAGAAATGTGAAAACTGTGAAGCAGGTGATCAAAAAGGCACAGCAAACTGGGACAGACCATCATCTTGCACTTCTCACCCTGCGGAACACACCTGTTACGGGTATGATCTACTCTCCTGCTCAAATGCTCATGGGCAGGATACTGAGGAGCACTCTGCCAAGCTCCAGCGCCATTCTCCAGCCCGCAGTGCCCCAGGATGCACACTCTGCGCTCCAATGCCTACAGAGAAGACAGCAACACTACTACAACAGAGGCACGAAGCAGCTTCCTGAACTGAGCCCTGGCAACACTGTGCACATGGAGACTGCACAGGGTTGGCGTCCAGCTGTAGTTACAGCAGGGCGAGCTGAACCTCGTTCCTACAACATACAGACATCATCTGGGCAACGCTACAGGCGCAACAGGCGTCATCTGAGGAAGACACCCGCCTGCACCCAGGTGAATTCAGGCTCAGGTTCGGACTGCGAGGATGAGGATTTGCCAGGTTCGCCATCTACAAGCACAGCAGAGACTATGGACTGTAATTCCTCATCCACACCAGGCCTGACTCAAACCAGGAGTGGCCGAGTCATCAGACCCCCCAAGAGGTTCGAGGACTTTCAAATGAATCAACATTAAGGACTGTGGTAAAATGGCGTAAACGCAAGCTTACAGTCTAGTCTGTATAAAAAAAAAAAAAAACAAGGGAATGTAAAATGATTTAAGTTGTGAAATGTTCAGTGTGGAAATGGTAAACTGTTTACGGTAAGTAATGAGGTCTACTTGAAAAGTGAAATGCTTGAATATCTGAAATGTTCTCTTATGATATTCTTAGTTAATTATTGTGTTCTTCTTACAGAGAGATAAACAGATAGATGTTATTTAGTCAGTTTTGTTGATGTAATCCTATTAGAAGAACAACAAACTTTGTGTTGATATGAGTTCATTAGTGCATCAGTTTAATTTCATTTGAGGTTGTTAAGCAGTTAAAATGATGAAGTTTATCTCCATGTTAAGAAAGGAGGATGTAGGATATAGTGCCGCGCACTAACACTGTTCAGGGTTCTCAACAGTGGCGGAGGGTTACACAAGGTGTTCAATGTGAGGCGTCTGGGAACGCACTTGATGCTGCTGTATTCTGGAGCTGAGGCACGCAATAAAGAAGTCATCTCATTACCTTCATTCCGGTCTCCAGTGGTTATAACAAACTATTACAGCCTGGGGCTGGAGATCGTAAACCCTCCACCACCATGCTGAGAAAAACTCTTTGACTGGGTTTAGAGACGGAGAGTATGGTGGAAGGTATGGTTCTGTAAACTGTGGATGGTGTTGAAACCAGTTCTGGACCAGAGCAGAGCGGTGGAATGACCCATTGTCCCAGATGACAATAGATTGTATCTGGTGCCTGTGGTTCACTGCTGTGACGATGTTGTGTAATCGGTCCAAACATTTGAGAATGTGAGGTGTGTTGTAAGGGCCCATGTTGGAGTGATGGAGGAGGACCCCATTCTGTGTAGTGGCAGCGCAAAGGGTGATGTTACCCCCACGTTTTCCTGGGACATGGATTATAGCCCCGTGGCCAATGATAATTCTGCCTCTCCTTTTTGATTTTGTCCTATGAACCCTGCCTCATCTATTTATATGAATTCATGTGATTTCCTCATCCATCTGTAAAACTCAGAAATACAGTGAAAGACAAGATTGTGTAGTTCAGCATAGGTCTGGAATACAGTACATTTACATTATGAAAGTTATGTGTGCAGTATGCAACATCACACACATCATTACTAATGCTGCAGCCAGAGCCTTCTTCACCTCCGTGGATTCTCCCTCTCACTCTCACTCTTCTTCTTTTTTGAGCACAAGCTCCATTTTGGTTGAAAACAGGTGAACTCAGCTGCTGCATTGCTATAGTGCTTAAACCTGATAGTTGTGTCTACCATTAAGTAATGCTGTGTTTAAACGCCAAATGGTTAAACATGTTGTGTTTAACCAATTGGCTCATAGGGTGGTCAGACAGGCTGTGCTTAGGAATTGCAAGGAAGTGACATCTTGATATCCTTCTGTGTTTAATGTATACAAGTGTGTTTAGTGTTTTGCAGATCACTGTGTGTATTGTTTTGCAATACATGTAATCGTAAAAAACTGTAATTTTTTAATTTTTTAAATTTCTTTTTTTTAAATTTAATTTTTTTTGTGGCGGGCCAATTTAAAATGGATGGCGGGCCGCAGATGGCCCGCGGGCCGTAGTTTGGACACCCCTGTGTTAGAGTGTTAAGGCCTCAGTATGCTTCTCCGAGTCCGTTGCGGACTGACGGACGGACGGATCGGACGGACCCTTTTTGATTTATAGTTCTACGAGCCTTTTTGTTGTGAAAACAATTCACCGCCAGAACAGTAGATGGCGAAACGGAAGTCGAGCTTAGACAAGCCTACCTCATGAGGTATATAGAAGAAGTCCACGCTGGTTTATTTACGTCCTCCCGGCTCCTCACACACAGTGAACGATGGCAACAGAAAAAGGATGTTGATGACGCGACAGTTTTTGCTGAATAAAGTGACACCCAGCGGGTCAAAATGCTTTTGTTATCGTGTCTTAACGCAGCGGTTCCCCGGTCTTGTTTCCAAACTGCGTTGCTAATTCAACAGCTGCAACAGCTTGAAGCTACACGGAGGCAGCTAGCTCCCCCCAACTTCCACACACAGTCAGCAGGGACACCCGATACTAACTACTACCAAGTGTTTGCTTCTAACCTGACGGTGTTTGAGAAACAGTGTCATGAGCTGTGGGATTAAAGTCAGCGGGTTTTTGCGCTGTTCCCACCGCAGTTAGCATGGTGGCTAGCCCGCTACCCCCGTTATCAAAGTTCGTTATAACCGTCTGTGACCGTACACACATGAAGTGCTCTAACCAGCCACCGTCAGCCGGACAACGCCGCTGGCTTAACACACTTGTCACATTAATCATAGAGTCGTAGTTGTGATTTAGGTTTATTGTGATTTAGGGAGAGAAACAGGAAGTTAGAGGTCCGGAAATGACGCCCGGCGGAAATTATGTTTTTAGCGGACCAATCACAGCCAAGTGCTATCCGTGGGCTGTCCGCCATTTCGACGTGTTGTTAGAAAAATGAGAGCTGCACGAAAAGCTCTCCGAGGAGCCGGGAGAGGCACGGAGAGGGCGTTCCACGTTGGAGAGGGCGGTCCTATCTGTCCGTGTCCGTCAAAACGGAGAAGCATACATTGGCCTTAAGAGGTTTAACTTTAGAAAGCTTTAACTTTAGGAAGCTTTAACTTTAGGAAGCTTTACCTTTAGGAAGCTTTAACTTAAGGAAGCTTTAACTTTAGGAAGCTTTAACTTTAAGAAGTTTTAACTTTAGGAAGCTTTACCTTTAGGAAGCTTTAACTTTAGGAAGCTTTAACTTTAAGAAGTTTTAACTTTAGGAAGCTTTACCTTTAGGAAGCTTTAACTTTAAGAAGTTTTAACTTTAGGAAGCTTTACCTTTAGGAAGCTTTAACTTAAGGAAGCTTTAACTTTAGGAAGCTTTAACTTTAAGAAGTTTTAACTTTAGGAAGCTTTACCTTTAGGAAGCTTTAACTTTAGGAAGCTTTAACTTTAAGAAGTTTTAACTTTAGGAAGCTTTACCTTTAGGAAGCTTTAACTTTAAGAAGTTTTAACTTTAGGAAGCTTTAACTTTAAGAAGTTTTAACTTTAGGAAGCTTTAACTTTAAGAAGTTTTAACTTTAGGAAGCTTTACCTTTAGGAAGCTTTAACTTTAAGAAGTTTTAACTTTAAGAAGTTTTAACTTTAGGAAGCTTTACCTTTATGAAGCTTTAACTTTAAGAAGTTTTAACTTTAAGAAGTTTTAACTTTAGGAAGCTTTAACTTTAGGAAGCTTTGACGTTCGCTCCAGTGGAAACTCACCATCTGTGACAATGACTTCAAAGTCTCTGTGTGATCGACCCACAGAACATCTGTGGCGTCCTGAGTCGGAGCTGATGAGCTGTGTGATGGTCACAAACAGATATCCTCCTCCTTCAGATCCTGTTAAATACAAGACGCTGTATCTGCCGTCTCGCTCTTCGTCACCACTTGTTTTGATGAGAACGTTCTTGGTCTCTCCACATTCTTCTCTGCAGAAGTATTTACTTCCTTTGGGGTTAGTGAAGAAACATCGAACAGTGACGTCTCCTCCACTTCTCTTATAGAGCTGTTTTACTCCAGAGCTTCCGTCCAGCTGAGCTGTTGAGAAGACAAACATCTGAAGTTAAAGGATCAACACGTAGGACTGACAGCTAGTGTTTCAAACAGGTACTGCAGCCCATATTCAGTTATCAGTCCCCCCCCCCCCCCCCCCTGTCTCTGCAGTTTGTCCAAACGGCTGCAGCACGAGACAAGAAGCAGGAAAGAGACTCACCTCGGGGCCTCCAGGTAATTCAACGTCCCTGCTTCAGAAAGAAGGACGACACAGTTTTATGTATTATAGTTGAAACTCACCGTCAGTGACGATGATCTTAAACTCCCGATACGAAGAAGAAAATCTGCGGAGGCCACACTGGTACGTTCCAGAGTCAGACTTGCTCAGATGTGTGATGGTCACTGTCAGATCTCCTTCAGCGTCACCTGGTTTCTCATATTTGATGCTGTATCGTCCGTTCCTCGCTTCATTTTCTTCTGTTTCAATGAGAACATCTCCTGCTTCACATCGTCCCCGACAGAACATCCTTCTTCCGTAATCCCAATAGAAGGGATATTCGACTCTGATGGTTTCTCCTTCATTAGCTGAGTAGGTGAGGATCTCTGCGCTGACGTCATCTGAACAGTCACACAAGAACAGTCAGTAGATTATGATCATTAGTGTTGTAATAACTGAACATCTACACAGAGTCTGATGTTAAACACAGAGACTGAATGTTCCTGTTTTCATTCACATCTTTCTTTTCTCCTTCCTCTTTTATTCTCACTGTAGTTTCTCTGTGTTAGTGAAGATTTCATTTAAACTGTAAAAGTGAAAGTTAATTTATTGAAACTGATTATTTGTGGGAAGTCAGAGCTCAACACACTGACCGACTGAAGAAGATGTAAATATGGTGGATAACTGTGGAGCGCTAACTGAACACAGTCATTGGGACAAAATGGAATTATGTATTTATGTATTAGTATTAATACATGACATCAGTGCTACTCCCAGAACATGGAGGCAAACAGAGACCTGTGGCTTTATCTCATCAAACCTTGGTCCTGTTGCTGAAGGCCTCCTACGGGTCTCAGAGCTGCAGCAGCTGCAGAGGAGGCTGAGAAGGCGTCCAGGGGTTTAGTGGGATACTCCCCACTCACCCTACTGGTCCCACTTGCTGTGTCTCTGATTGAGTTGGAACAGAAGACGTCTCATCTGTTCTGTTGGAAATGTCTAACATCACTGTGAGAAGATGTAATGTTCTTCCAGCAGAAGGAGACGGTGAACAACACAACTGTGTAGAAACAAGAACTGAAGTTTGTTCCTCAAGATCAGACTAAATGGAATCACCACTGAAGAATCCAGACCCTGAGCTGTTTCTGGATCAGCGTCTCACAATTCAGACACAGGATCAACTCCAGTGTGTTGTGGTAACAGCTCATGATGCATTGATCACATGACCACTCCCGGCTTCTGTCTGCACAGGCAGCAGAGCTCTCTGCTCTCAGTGAAGCAAGTTGAAGGGAGATGGTGAACATCTACACTGACAGTAGATCATTCCTCACATCATCAGGCAAACCAACTCCTTACATCATGCTGCAGTGTCCCAGATGCTTGATGCTCCCCTCCTCCCCAAACAGGCCTCAGTATGTAAATGTGATGCTCTCACTTCTAATAATGACCTGGTGTCACAAGAGGAGGCCGGAGCGGGTACAGCAGTGAAAGCAGCTGCTCACCAACCACTTCCTGCCTCACACATTCTCTTACAGGTTACAACCCCCCCCCCTCACTGCTCACTTACAGGAACTCCAACTTAGACTCACAGCGGTTGAGCGTGTATTGTGAAAGAAATGTGGCTGCACATACACAGATGGTTGTTAAAGACGCACTCCCTACCCCGGCCACCGGACCACCCAGTGACCTGAAGCCCGGTCACTGGGTGGTAGTGAAAGATCTTAGGAGGAGAAGACTACATAGATGCTGGACAGGACCAAACCAGATCCTGCTAACAACACACAGCAGTAGAGGTCACTGACAGGACAAAGTGGATTCATACCAGTCACTGCAAGAGAGTTCCAGAACCAGAGCCTCCACCCACTGTAAACACACTGAATACAACCAGGCCTGTGTGGCCTTAGGGGAACGGTACTTCCTCCTGTCATTAGTAATAGTTGTTTTCCTAATCGTCTGGATATTGGGCCGGCTCCTCAGTCAGGTCCTTATGACTCCTTACTTCCTGCTACAACCTTCTAGGACCCCATTCAACATGAGGGGGACACAGGATTGTAAATCTACATCTTTTTATTTTAATTATTTGAGACAAAAGCAGATTATAGAGGAGGGAGACATTTTGAGATCTGAAATAAGGATCGGGCTGAATCTCTTGGATCAGACAGAGAAGAGACTTTCCTCTGAGTGAGTTTGATAAATGATGAAGATACTCACACAGGAAGAAGCAGCAGATCAAAGTGTAGCAGACGTTCATGTCGAGGCTCTGATGGTTGAAGCTGATTCTGCTCTTTCTTCACTGATAAATAAGGAACTTGTCACTTCTCTAATTAACAGAGTCCCTCCCCCCCGACACCACACACAGCATCAGCTCCATCACCAATCATCCACTTCCTGTTTACCTTCACCTCCATGACACACATCTTGTTTACACCCAGTGAGTTTGATTAACACTCTTAAATAAATGTGTCCAAGAGGTGCCTTCATATTTCAATATGAAAACAGCTGTGATGGCCAATGAGTGATCAGATATATTGTTGAACCTTGAAACATGGTCCCACGTCTCCACATGTTAGAGTTCAGGAGTTTTAAAGGATCCTGATGAGCTGTTGGACTAAGACACATGTTTTAAAGGTAAAGTCTCAGGAGGATTTCTTTCTATAAGGAGGATCCCACTGATTGGAGGATCCCACAGAGTTTCTAGGACATTGGACATTTTGAGTTGCTGAGGTTTAGAATCTGATTGAACTGTAGATGCATTTTGGAGTTATAGGGTCAGGTGATGTCTTCTCAGTTTAAGATCTGTTGGAGGCAGTGAAATGAAAAGTTTGTCAGATTCTCTGTGTTTAATCTGGATCACAACTTTATTCTGTTCGGAGCAGCATCTGAGTGTGATGTCAGAGGTACTGTGTGAATATGCTTTATTACTGTACAACTTCCACAAGTTCAGATAAAGTGGACAAGTTAGTTACTCATTGAATAAACTATCAAACTAATTAATTTAACTTTAATTAGGATCAACACATAATTGGGCATATTAGCTGCTCAAAAGTCAGGAGCTCTGAAACCCTGCAGCAGGTGTGAGGCGCTGCAGCAGAGAACCAGCAGAGGGCAGAAGATATCTGCTTCACTGGTGAGGAGCTGGAGATGTGCTCCTCTTCAGTGAGTCTGCAGGAGCTCAGCACGTCACTGACACGAACTGGTTCAAACACAGGAAACTCAAACCACTGGATCGGCTGCTGGTTTCTCAGGGTCAGAAAACAAACTGAGCACAGTAACAAGCTCCTGGTCTGGATTCACACAACCTCATGTATGTGTGAACAGAAGAAACTAAAGTATTTATCACTTCACAGCCTCTGCTACACACTGCCACCTACTGGTACCGTTACCACATTTCAATAACCTGGAACTTACGTACTACATATCGTTTCAAAGACGATATGTGTCATGTTATATTTTATACATTCTAAAGTAATATCTCTCTATTAATACAATTTGTATCCATGCAGACGGTACTTGTGATTTTCTATTTCTCTTTTCAGAGAAAAACAATAATTCAAACTCACAATCACACCTTCAGTCCATCAACATATGTTGGACTGTGGGAGGAGACTAGAGAACACACACACACGTACACACACACGTACGCACACACACACACACACGCACACACACTTTACCTCCACCACACACACTCAGCTGCTTCCTGTTTGGAAAACAACAGTGTTTGATGAAAGTACCAGATTGTGTTTCCACTGACCTGCAGTACCACACATGACCAGACTGACACTAAAAAACAAATATTTTATGTTAATCCTGATGCTCCCAAAAGTAACCAACACGACAATAAACTTAAACATGAATTATTTGTCTTCAACCTGTTTTAATTTTCTGTGATAATAAAACATTGTCAACATAAATAATATGAAGCTAAAATAAGACTGAGAAGAGACTTTTGTCTTCATGTGCTTCAGATGATCTTCAGCAGCTTCTGTCAACGTGTTCGTTTATCACAAATATGAGAAGAGCCGGTCTGGACTAATTCAACAAGGATTTATTAAGAAGCAATGAAAAGTTAACAGCATAGCTATGAGCGCTCATGCACAGCCTCGGATAAACAAGAAGCACGGGGTGGTCAATAGTCTCGCTGAAAAGACGATGATTGTTATATTTATAACACTAGGTATAATTTGATTGGGCCAAATAATGAAGGGGTGTCACCGCAAATCAATGTGGTTCTCCCTGGTTGGTGCACAGGCTTAGATCCACGCCTCTTGGCTCTGGAACCAGGAAGTGACAAGGAGCCACTCCCAGTCACGCTCCTCCTCTGATAGTTGAAGGACAAATCTCCCCACCATGACAGTTGGATTTTGTGTTTCATAAACTAGCCTTGACTCGTTAGACGCCTTGTGGGTCAATGTTGTTGTTCATTGGAGTAAAGAATATTGTGTTCCTGCTCTATCGGCTGTATGTTCTATTTGTGTAAACATTCAAAACAACTAAACCAGAACAACACTTTTCTATCTTCCCCCAGAACCTGGGGCAGCTGCTTGAACTCTGTGTGATGTTGAATGAATCTAAGGGATTTATGCTTTAATATAAAAAGTTAAGTATGAGAAGAAGTTAAAGTACAGTGTATCGTATGTCACAGATTTATCCCACAACAGGCAGCGGCTCTCATCAGACCCTTTATCAAGACAGGTGTGAGACTGACCAGCGATGTGACGCACACACACTCTAACTTCAAGATTAACACAAAGCACCAAAGGTTATTATAAATAATTTGTGTGAAAGCCCAAACTGCTCCTGCCCCCACCCTCCTGCTTTATTCTTTAGACTTTCAGTTCTAATGCCATCTTCACAGACACACACACAGACAAGCTAAAATATAAAATGCCAACACTTCCTGTCGGCCAATGAGAGAGGAGACGCTGAAGTGACATATCATCTACTGAAGGACGGAGTAGACTACATCATCCTCATCGGAGGGGGTGGGGGGTGCTGTTAGCAAAGCCTGTAGCCCTGTTGGAATAATCCCCCCCGATCGCAGGTGAGTCAACCTGAGCTGTCGTCAGCCTGGAAAAAGAAAACAGACAAAGTGTATTTGTGTGACTTTACTTTACTATTGTGTTATTACACTTAAAACCACCTCCTCTGAAGCTTTGACTCCAAATGATCAGAATTGACTAAATGAACATCAGCTGTTTGAAGAAGACTTCTTAGTAGAATGTTCACTGACGTAGGCTCAGAAACTTCTGTTGACCTCCATTCTATTACGACCAGTGGAGTCGCCCTCTGCTGGTCAATCGAGAGAACACAGGTTTGTACGTAGTCTCTGTCCGTTCTTATTCACAGTCTACGTTTCCTTCATGTGTTTCTGGATCACCTTCATGTTTAAGTGACCTGGTAGAGATTTTAATGTTGTAATGCTTTTCCTTACATTGTGCTGAGAAGTAGCAGCAGTGACAAAGTTGTCGTCATCACCGGCTGTGACTAGTTGTGTTGTGTTGTACTTGACGTAAGAATAATCTGGAGAGATTTCCACAGCAGCAGGAGGTCGGTCCTCGTCTCTGAAATCCTCGTACACGGGGTCGGGCTGCAGGAGACCAAGAGATTTGAGTTTCATTAATCAACAAAACTAAACCATTTAAATATCAACATGTTATAATCTGCTCCTCTTTGGAGGAATCTGATCTTTTTCTTTATCTCTCTTCTTTTTAACTTTTAATGACTTTCTCGTTTTCAAATCTTTTCTGGATGTTGGTCGAGTTTCGTCACCTCAGGGACGTTTGTGTTACTAACGACTGAAACTCACCTCAGGGACGTTTGTGTTACTAACGACTGAAACTCACCTCAGGGACGTTTGTGTTACTAACGACTGAAACTCACCTCAGGGACGTTTGTGTTACTATCGACTGAAACTCACCTCAGGGACGTTTGTGTTACTATCGACTGAAACTCACCTCAGAGACGTTTGTGTTACTAACGACTGAAACTCACCTCAGGGACGTTTGTGTTACTATCGACTGAAACTCACCTCAGGGACGTTTGTGTTACTAACGACTGAAACTCACCTCAGGGACGTTTGTGTTACTAACGACTGAAACTCACCTCAGGGACGTTTGTGTTACTAACGACTGAAACTCACCTCAGGGACGTTTGTGTTACTAACGACTGAAACTCACCTCAGGGACGTTTGTGTTACTATCGACTGAAACTCACCTCAGGGACGTTTGTGTTACTATCGACTGAAACTCACCTCAGGGACGTTTGTGTTACTATCGACTGAAACTCACCTCAGGGACGTTTGTGTTACTATCGACTGAAACTCACCTCAGGGACGTTTGTGTTACTAACGACTGAAACTCACCTCAGGGACGTTTGTGTTACTAACGACTGAAACTCACCTCAGGGACGTTTGTGTTACTATCGACTGAAACTCACCTCAGAGACGTTTGTGTTACTAACGACTGAAACTCACCTCAGGGACGTTTGTGTTACTAACGACTGAAACTCACCTCAGGGACGTTTGTGTTACTAACGACTGAAACTCACCTCAGAGACGTTTGTGTTACTATCGACTGAAACTCACCTCAGGGACGTTTGTGTTACTAACGACTGAAACTCACCTCAGAGACGTTTGTGTTACTAACGACTGAAACTCACCTCAGGGACGTTTGTGTTACTAACGACTGAAACTCACCTCAGAGACGTTTGTGTTACTATCGACTGAAACTCACCTCAGGGACGTTTGTGTTACTAACGACTGAAACTCACCTCAGAGACGTTTGTGTTACTAACGACTGAAACTCACCTCAGGGACGTTTGTGCTACTATCGACTGAAACTCACCTCAGGGACGTTTGTGTTACTAACGACTGAAACTCACCTCAGGGACGTTTGTGTTACTAACGACTGAAACTCACCTCAGGGACGTTTGTGTTACTAACGACTGAAACTCACCTCAGAGACGTTTGTGTTACTAACGACTGAAACTCACCTCAGGGACGTTTGTGTTACTCACGACTGAAACTCACCTCAGGGACGTTTGTGTTACTATCGACTGAAACTCACCTCAGGGACGTTTGTGTTACTAACGACTGAAACTCACCTCAGGGACGTTTGTGTTACTAACGACTGAAACTCACCTCAGGGACGTTTGTGTTACTAACGACTGAAACTCACCTCAGGGACGTTTGTGTTACTAACGACTGAAACTCACCTCAGGGACGTTTGTGTTACTATCGACTGAAACTCACCTCAGGGACGTTTGTGTTACTAACGACTGAAACTCACCTCAGGGACGTTTGTGTTACTAACGACTGAAACTCACCTCAGGGACGTTTGTGTTACTAACGACTGAAACTCACCTCAGGGACGTTTGTGTTACTAACGACTGAAACTCACCTCAGGGACGTTTGTGTTACTAACGACTGAAACTCACCTCAGGGACGTTTGTGTTACTAACGACTGAAACTCACCTCAGGGACGTTTGTGTTACTAACGACTGAAACTCACCTCAGGGACGTTTGTGTTACTAACGACTGAAACTCACCTCAGGGACGTTTGTGTTACTAACGACTGAAACTCACCTCAGGGACGTTTGTGTTACTAACGACTGAAACTCACCTCAGGGACGTTTGTGTTACTATCGACTGAAACTCACCTCAGGGACGTTTGTGTTACTAACGACTGAAACTCACCTCAGGGACGTTTGTGTTACTAACGACTGAAACTCACCTCAGGGACGTTTGTGTTACTAACGACTGAAACTCACCTCAGGGACGTTTGTGTTACTATCGACTGAAACTCACCTCAGGGACGTTTGTGTTACTAACGACTGAAACTCACCTCAGGGACGTTTGTGTTACTATCGACTGAAACTCACCTCAGGGACGTTTGTGTTACTAACGACTGAAAATCACCTCAGAGACGTTTGTGTTACTAACGACTGAAACTCACCTCAGGGACGTTTGTGTTACTAACGACTGAAACTCACCTCAGGGACAGAAGCAGGATCCGTCTCCACCGGAGGTTCTGAAAACACAAGAGGAAATCAAACTGGGTCCTGAGTTCACATCTGGAGCTTCAGCAGCAGAAGGTGACAACACAGGTTCTTTGAGTCCAATCAAAACCTTCTGTTCTATTATATCTATCTGTGTATCTTCTAGTATTTGTTATACTATTTGTCCTAGTATGAGTTCTAGTATTTGTTGTAGTATCTGTCCTGGTGAGTTTTCCTTCTTCTCCTTATTTCTGCACGTAAACGTTGGAACTTGTGTTTCGTGTTTGCTGCTGAATCAGATTCTGGGTTTTGATCTCGATGATTTTCATATTCACTGAAAACTGAAGATCCAGTTGTTGTATGTGTGATCAGCATGTGTGTACTTGTGTGTGTGTGTGTATTACCTGTGGCCTCACCTCTGGGTCTGTTAGTCCTGTTTCTGCAGAATATCAGTGCGGCCCCTGATAACAGGACGACCAGGACGACCAGCGTCAGTCTCACAGTCAGAATCAAGTTCTTGGTGGAGAACGTATCAGCTCCTGAGCATTAATACAGGACACATATTAAAATCTGTGTTTCAGCTTCAACAGGCACTGAGAGGACGCAGGTACATGTGTTGACCTGTGGTCTCAGGTGTCTGGTCCTCAGACTGGTTGGTGGTTTCAGGTGAAGCTGATGAACGTGTGAAACTGGAGCTGACGTTCACTCCAGTGGAAACTTACCATCTGTGACAATGACTTCAAAGTCTCTGTGTGATTCTTCACCCACAGAACATCTGTAGCGTCCTGAGTCGGAGCTGATGAGCTGTGTGATGGTCACCAACAGAAATCCTCCTTGTCCTCCATGTTCTGTGAAATACCTGATGCTGTATCTTCCGCTTCGTTCTTTGTAACCACTTGTTTGGATGAGAACGTTCTTGGTCTCTCCACATTCTTCTCTGCAGAAGAATTTACTTCCTTTGGGGTTAGTGAAGAAACATTGAACAGTGACGTTTCCTCCACTTCTCTTATAGAGCTGTTTTACTCCAGAGCTTCCGTCCAGCTGAGCTGTTGAGAAGACAAACATCTGTAGTTAAAGGATCAACACGTAGGACTGACAGCTAGTGTTTCAAACAGGTACTGCAGCCCATATTCAGTTATCAGTCCCCCCCCCCCGGCTCTGCACTTTGTCCAAACGGCTGCAGCATGAGACAAGAAGCAAGAAAGAGACTCACCTCGGGGCCTCCAGGTAATTTCAACGTCCCTGCTTCAGAAAGAAGGACGACACAGTTTTATGTATTATAGTTGAAACTCACCATCATGGATGAGGATTTTAAACTCCCGATACAAAGAAGAATCACTGCCGAGGCCAAACTGGTACATTCCAGAGTCAGACTTGCTCACATTTGTCATGGTCACTGACAGATCTCCTTCAGCGTCACCTGGTTTCTCATATTTGATGCTGTATCGTCCGTTCCTCGCTTCATTTTCTTCTGTTTCAATGAGAACATCTCCTGCTTCACATCGTCCCCGACAGAACTTCCTGCTTCCATATGAACGGAAGGAATATTTGACTCTGATGGTTTCTCCTTCATTAGCTGAGTAGGTGAGGATCTCTGCGCTGACGTCATCTGAACAGTCACACAAGAACAGTCAGTAGATTATGATCATTAGTGTTGTAATAACTGAACATCTACACAGAGTCTGATGTTAAACACAGAGACTGAATGTTCCTGTTTTCATTCACATCTTTCTTTTCTCCTTCCTCTTTTATTCTCACTGCAGTTTCTCTGTGTTAGTGAAGATTTAATTTACACTGTAAAAGTGAAAGTTAATTTGAAACTGATTATTTGTGGGACGTCAGAGCTCAACACACTGACCGACTGAAGCAGTTGTTAATATGGTGGATATCTGTAGAACAGCTGCTGAACACAGTCATTGGGACAAAATGGAATTATGTATTTATGTATTAATATTAATGCATTTAATGATTTTACCATTTATATTTTATTATTTGTATTTTCTTAATCATTATTATTCTAGATTTTAGATTATTTTAGAAGAAGAATAAGTAGAGTTATCTGTAAGCTAGTATCATTCGTTAGTGTGATGACTTTAGCTTGATGACTTTAGCATGATGACTTTAGCATGATGACTTTAGTGTGACTTTAGCATGTTGACTTTTAGCATGATGACTTTTAGCATGATGACTTTAGCATGATGACTTTAGCATGATGCCTTATTGTGACTTTAGCATGTTGACTTTAGCATGATGACTTTAGCATGATGACTTTAGTGTAAGGTGACCAGATTTCTGAAATGAAAATCGGGGACATTTTCAATGCGGCGGTGAAAAATCATTACATATTATCATTATGAAATAATAAATGGGGACAAGTACTTTTTCATGTATTTTAACCAGCTTTTATTACACAAAAGGTCAGAGGTGCCATTAGGGGGCAAAAAGTTAGGAAAATTCTGAGGGCCCGTGGCCGTGACTGACAGGGGCCCTGAGAAAATATTAGAACATTAGTTATGTTAATAAAAATACATCATTAATGGATTTTAATAGAAAATAAAATTTATAATTAAACAAACACTTTATCAGTATGCAGAATGTTTCCTGTATGTCTTCACAGTGTTATATTATCACAGCTCAGTGTCAGTAGATATTGTAAAGTTAGTTGGACTATAAGATAATTGAAGCCTTCACAGGTAGAGGTGTGGTTACGGAAACTGCACATGGTTGGGCGTTGCCTGTGTGTGATGGTGGGTCCCTCATTCATCCACCTCCGCCTCAGGAGCCTGGGTAGAATAAGAGCAGAGAACATGAGAAAAACTGCAAGAACAGAGCCAATAGTAATAGGCTACTGTATTAAAATCAAAACCTACATTTATAAAGTGCACCCACAAAAGTCACTCATCAGGGGGACAGTTCCAGTATAGAAATTGGGCTCATATATTATCTGTTTCTCCACCTATCTCCTCTCCTCTCTCACTTTGTCTCTCTGTCTCTCACTCTCCCTCATTCCCACTTTCTCTCCCTCCCTCTACTTACCTGATTTGCATATTTCTCAGAAGAATGTATTTTCTTCTGGATGGCTCTGTCTTTGGCCAGCATCTCCATAAACTTATCACAAGGGAGGTTGATGTTTGTCTTTACAATAAGTATGGCCTTGATGGAAGGAACAGTGAACCTATTTCTGCTGTCTGTCCATATGTCATTCATTTGAGAGAACACCCTCTCTACTGGTGCATTACTGCCGGGTAAGCACATGACAACAGACACTAATCTTGCCAGGTTAGTGTGCGGGATGTCATTTTCTTTGAAATGAGTAAATACTGTGCTCCATCTCTGACTGAGTGGTGTCTCAATCTCTCTCCATTTCAAGAGTGATTCCCCCTTTAGGAACTCTTGCAGGGCAGAAACCTCATCAAACAAATCATCTTCTTTGATTTTCACATTGGGGCACTTTTCCTGCAGTGTGGCTGTTGCCTTCTGGATCTCTTTGCGCAGAGGTTTCTTTTTTAAAAGGAGACAGTGCAAGTCATTTAAATTGTCTGTATGCTTTCCCCAAGCTTGCAAGTAGTTCACAGCCGTTGTGAAGAAAGACTGAGTTGTATTGAGAAAGTTTTCTCTAGTAATTGCTGCATTTTCCACGAGCTCTCCCAGTAGTCCTCTGGCCAGTACTGGAATGAAGCTGTCGTCACGTCTTGCTGTCAATTTTATCTCCACCTCTCTCAGGATTGCAGCTGACTCCACAGCACAGCGGTCCTGGCCTTCAAGCTTCTTGATTGTTTCACTAAATATGGCCAGGTTTCCATGGGCAAAGGCAAGCCACAGTTCAGTCAGTGGATCTTCAAACATTCTTCGCAAGACAACAGGGCATTTCTCTTCAGAAAGAAAAAAGGCTTTAAGTGGTGCATACATTTTAAGCACTCTTTCTAGAGCAGGGAGCATGGACAGCCAGCGAACGTTGCTGTGTCCTAAGATTTTTTGATACTCTTGGCCAACAAATTCACAAAAGCTCTTCAATCTTTCCACTCTAACAGTGTAAATATGAAAATACCCGAATATCTTTGTGAGCAGGTACTCTACATCGATGGGAAGGGTATCCATAGCTGTTCTGGTTGCATTATGGATGATGTGGGCAGGACAACCCAGGCCAATCACCTCCCGCTGCAGTGCATTTTTCACTTTGGTGTGGACGTTGATTCTCCCCACCCTATTCAGCCCGCCAAAGTTGGTGTTTGTATTGTCGGCAGAGAATGCCACTACTTTATTTTCCAGGGAGAATTTTTCAATCACCACCATGATCTCAGCTGCAAGTTCCTCTGCCTTTTCTCCTTTAAGTTCAACAAAATCAAGCAATTTTGTTTCTATGGACATGCTGCCATCATTTGCTTTGCAATACCTGACGATTAATGGCAGCAGCTTCAAATGTCCATGATTGGATGAATCAATGGACAGGGAAACAAATTCAACCTGCTCTAGGTCCTGTCTTACCATATTGGTTGCCCATGGTGCGAAGACGTTATTCACTATGGCTTCACCTTTGGTCCGGCCACAGGAAAACTTTGGCTCATAAAGCTTCTTTGTCAGTTGTGCTGTGCAGTCCATAGATCGGTAACTATGATTGTGTTTCATAGTGTGGTACGCCAAGATGCCCTCCTGCACAGCTAGCTCGAACTCCTTTTGGGAAGGCTCTGTCTTCTTATAGAATGTGGTGATAGTGGGCGTAAGAGCATTGGCAGTCAGACCTTTTTTATGTTTTTTTGTCTGCTGATGCTCCACCACAGAATATCTCCCCCCACTGGCAATTGAAAAAGAAGACTGGCAAAGGGTGCAGTGGACCACTGTGTCGTCTTGGCCTGGGCGACAGGGGCGTATAAATGGAAATTCTTTCTGGATTTGTTCTGTAAAATGGCATTTGCGCTTCTTTGAAAGAGCCATCTTCTCCTCTACTCTTTTTGCCTCTCGTCTGTTCTCTTCTCCTTCAATGCTTTTCTTTTCTTCACCCTTCTTTCTTCTCTCCTTAGCTTCCCTCTGTTGTTTACTTCTTTATTTCTGCCTTTCCACACTATTCTCCTGCTCTTTTCCTCTTCTCTCCTTCACTCTGTTGTTTACTTCTTTATTTCACCTTTACTAAAAACAGTGACCTATAAAACAGTGACTCAGGGCATCAGCTAATCAAATGGTCTGCATTTATAACTACTACAGTCATTGATTACCCACACAGCGCAAAACAAAACAGCAGCCTAACACACACAACTATCAACCATTGACTTATTATTAATTAATTAATTATTAATTAATAATATCATCATTATTATTATTTTAACAGTCTCAGGTCACTATGCCTACAGGAAAATTATATGCTAACAAAGCAGTTCCACCTCCCCCTCTTCCAAAACAGAGCCACATACAATGTCATCACCTGGTAATCTCATGCTAACGTTACCATTACAGCTTCACTTATGACAGATATGAAAACATTGTCATAATGTTAACGTTCACTGACTTTTATAACGTTACATCACTTCTCTCACACACACACACACACACACAGCCAAGTCTACTGCCAATTCACACAAAATAAATAAGTTCATACACAACATACCATTTATGACCGCTGATCTTCTCTTTTTCCTTTTTGCCGCCTCTAGATTGTTGTTGTTGACGCTGCTGCGTCTGGTCGTGCGTCTTGATAACGTCTGTACGTCATACGACGTCTTCTCTGGTGATGCGTTAAATGACTACAGTAATAACTGGTGTTTGAGTCTGCGCGGATTTTTCCCCCATTCAGTGTCAAAATCGGGGACATTTCCGGGGACAGCTTTGACCGGGGACAGATCACCGAAAACGGGGACTGTCCCCGGAAATCGGGGACGTCTGGTCACACTACTTTAGTGTGACTTTAGCATGATGCCTTTAGCATGTTGACTTTTAGCATGATGACTTTTAGCATGATGACTTTAGCATGATGACTTTAGCATGATGCCTTATTGTGACTTTAGCATGTTGACTTTTAGCATGATGACTTTAGCATGATGCCTTATTGTGACTTTAGCATTATGACTTTAACATGATGATTTAACATGACGACTTTAGCATGTTGACTTAACATGATGACTTTAGCATGTTGACTTTTAGCATGATGACTTTAGCATGATGACTTTAGCATGATGAATTTAGTGTGACTTTAGCATGATGACTTTAGCATGATGACTTTAGCATGATGCCTTATTGTGACTTTAGCATGATGACTTTAGCATGATGACTTTAGCATGATGACTTTAGCATGATGCCTTATTGTGACTTTAGCATGATGACTTTAGCATGATGCCTTATTGTGACTTTAGCATGTTGACTTTAGCATGATGACTTTAGTGTGACTTTAGCATGATGACTTTAGCATGATGACTTTAGTGTGACTTTAGCATGTTGACTTTTAGCATGATGACTTTTAGCATGATGACTTTAGCATGATGACTTTAGCATGATGCCTTATTGTGACTTTAGCATGATGACTTTAGCATGATGCCTTATTGTGACTTTAGCATGTTGACTTTTAGCATGATGACTTTAGTGTGACTTTAGCATGATTATTTTAGCATGATGACTTTAGTGTGACTTTAGCATGATGACTTTAGCATGTTGACTTTTAGCATGATGACTTTTGGCACGATGACTTTAGCATGATGACTTTAGCATGATGCCTTATTGTGACTTTAGCATGATGACTTTAACATGATGATTTAACATGATGACTTTAGCATGTTGACTTAACATGATGACTTTAGCATGTTGACTTTTAGCATGATGACTTTAGCATGTTGACTTAACATGATGACTTTTAGCATGATGACTTTTAGCATGATGACTTTAGCATGATGACTTTAGCATGATGCCTTATTGTGACTTTAGCATGTTGACTTTTAGCATGATGACTTTAGCATGATGACTTAAATGTGACTTTAGCATGATTATTTTAGCATGATGACTTTAGCATGATGACTTTAGCATGTTAACTTTTAGCATGATGACTTTTAGCACGATGACTTTAGCGTGATGACTTTAGCATGATGACTTTAGCATGATGACTTTTAGCACGATGACTTTAGCGTGATGACTTTAGCATGATGACTTTAGCATGATGCCTTATTGTGACTTTAGCATGATGACTTTAACATGATGATTTAACATGATGACTTTAGCATGTTGACTTAACATGATGACTTTAGCATGTTGACTTTTAGCATGATGACTTTAGCATGTTGACTTAACATGATGACTTTTAGCATGATGACTTTTAGCATGATGACTTTAGCATGATGACTTTAGCATGATGCCTTATTGTGACTTTAGCATGTTGACTTTTAGCATGATGACTTTAGCATGATGACTTAAATGTGACTTTAGCATGATTATTTTAGCATGATGACTTTAGCATGATGACTTTAGCATGTTAACTTTTAGCATGATGACTTTTAGCACGATGACTTTAGCGTGATGACTTTAGCATGATGACTTTAGCATGATGACTTTTAGCACGATGACTTTAGCGTGATGACTTTAGCATGATGACTTTAGCATGATGCCTTATTGTGACTTTAGCATGATGACTTTAACATGATGATTTAACATGATGACTTTAGCATGTTGACTCAACAACAACTCAGCCGTTGACCAAGTGACCGTTGTTCCTCCGTGGGTCGTTGTCTCTCTCAATCTGAGTGATTCCTCCTCCGAAAAAGTTCGCTTTATTGCTTTTATTTCTGCGCCACGACTCCCGCGGGCCAATCGGCGCGCACCACATCCTGGAGGAGCTGCGCACCCGAAGCGTTTAATTCATCCGGTCTGAGCCACGAGTTAGTTTCAACTACTTCTTGACTGAAGGCGGCTCCGCGAGGCCGAACAAACGCTGGTGGCAGCGTCACTGACGGATTCTTCCCGGGACATCTCTGCTCTACCAACTTCTCCCTCACCGCGGGATGTTGTCCCTCGGAGGCAGAGGAAGCGCGCCTGGATCCGCTGGGGCTTTCATCCTGTCTCCTCTGCTGAATGAAGTCTGCACTGAACGTTATGAATGAAACAATTCAGTCTCGAATCACACGCCATCTTCCCTGCACGTGATGTAAACAAAACTACGGTGCCGGCTCGTGTTATAGTACTTCCTGGTACGTCAATCCAGCAGGATTATGGGAGTCGTAGTCCAATCTCCAGCCATGGGTTCGAAGCTCCTGTCTCCTGACAACAGTACCTTTGCCAAAGGAATCAAATGCTAGCAGGTAATATGTGGGTAGAGTGGTTTTCCTCTAACCAAAGGTTGGTGGTTCAATCTTGGGCAAGATACTGAACCCTCAAATGGGCCCTCATAGATGTTGCATGCAATAATTGTAAATAACTTGTATATATGACTTTCTTATAACTTCTGGCATGCGATGATTTCGCAACAGACATGCCATGTGCTATATTTGTCGCATTGCACATGCCCGAGTTTCAGGGATAGGAAGGGAGCGAGATGGCTCACTCCTCAGCTACTTCCATCAGCACCTCCGGTAAAACAAAGTTTATTACAGCTGCACGAATAACACGCGCTATGAGCTAACTAACGAATGATCGGATATTAAATTCGCAGGCAATTATTTTGTCTTCGCTTTGTCGACTACAATCTGGTGCACTTTGAGGAAGTAAATATGTCAGAATCTACTGTTGGTGGTCATAATCTACTTGTGGTGTGAGAAACAGTTCACAGACACACTGAGCAGTAAATGGTTCAGTCAACTTTGCAATTGGAAATTTTACAATACTTTAAATAATTAAAGGAACACTATTTTGCAGCATACATAATACAAATTAGGTTAACATTGTCACCGATATAATGCTACAACTTTCTCAAAAAGAGCCACCATGTGGCATATCTTTAATGTAACAAAGTTTTCAGCTGACAAACACAGGGACACTAGTCTGTTTTTTCACCTGAAGAGAAAATTACCATCTGCCAGTATCAAACGTGGATATCGGGTTGTTATTCTTTGTGGATTGAGGCTCTCATCCAAAAACAGCACAAACTGCCCAGCGTTGTTGACGCCATCAACAAGCTGTTGCTCTATGTATGGTGCTATTCCGCCTTCTGCTCCTGATAATTGATTTACCTTTCACACGACACCGTGACTGGCTACTCTCTGTCTCTCTACTCTTCTAAGAAATACCGGAATCGGCTGAAGACAAAACGTTTGTTCTGGCTACCGCTGCAGGGTGCGTGCATGACAACTCCCATCTTGTTCTCCCTCTGGTGGTTAGCGAATGTTAGTCGAGAAAGCGCTTGATTTGATATGTAGCAAAGCACGCATTTTAAATGTCAATATCGCTGACGATCATGCAATTCGATTAATTGTGCAGCCCTAGTTGTTGTGGCTCCCATTGTCACTCTGAGGTCTGTAGAAGTTGAAGCAGCGGCAAATGAGTTAACGTTAGCAACGCTAGCAGTAACGTTAACGTTACAAGCTAGGGAGAATGGCCACGCCGCGGCGGCAAATGGCGCACATAACATATACTCTGTGGTCTGTAGAGGTCTAAACGTATTTATCCACTTTAAACACTTTTCAAGATCCCGTGGATACCCTGATATAAATAAATTTAATTAATCACAATATAAATAAATTAAATCTCTGCCCATAGAGAGGAAGTTTAGACCACAGCTGTTTTGGGGGAGTCTTCATTAATGTCTGTCCAACCAAACCCGAGCGTCTTGACCTCATGGTATTCATCCAATTCCTACAGAGCAGTGAATAGATCAAGAACCAATAACTTTATCATGCGTCAATGCTGCTACAATAGAAAATCTATGAATCCTCAATGATGACAGTCTTACCTAACATTTACCTTGGCTTTATATTTCCTTATTACTGAATTGTTGTCAAGGTGAGTCAGAGTATACGATAACGGAAGCAGTCTAATAGGAAATCTGACAAGGACGCTCATTTAATCCTCTACATGACCTTATCCTCTCTAGTCTTAGAAGAACACATGTTCACAACAAGTCTGATAGATCTTGTCGAGACTTCTGAATTATCATTGCTAAGAATAATACTGCTTTCTGTTCTTTCTCCTCTATGATCAAACGCTTGCATCCCTCTTCAAACCATCTGACGACACCCTTGCCTACCAACAATGGTTGAAAATGCATGACGAGATCTCCTCAAAGCTTCGCCATCCCTGCCAGAGCTGAGGCCTAACACCTGGATGCTGTCCCCGCACTCCCTAAGATGTGGCACCGCTATGACTGCAACACTCCATCATCAATGCTACTAATGCCATGTTGGACACCACAAGAAGGAATATTGACTCTCAAACATCATCTGCAGCCTTGATGTTTTAATATGTAATCTCCGCTGCATAAATCCTTTGTTGCATGTCAGATCTCGGGATCCATCACGTCTCTGCGTCCGGGCTAGTCACAGGCATGTTTCGGCGCGCCTTCATCCCCTCAAATGGTGACGATACAATGCAAACGATGCCAAGGGATTCATTGCACCCTTGCCGTGGCATACATCTGTTCCTGTCCATCCTGGGAGAGGGATCCCTCACATGTGGCTCTCTCTGAGGTTTCTACATTTTCCCCTGTTTATGGGGGTTTTTTGGTAGTTTTTTCTTACTCTTGTCGAGGGTTAAGGACAGGATGTCGCATTTGTTAAGCCCGATGAAACGAATCATGTTTTGAATATTGGCGATACAAACAAAACATGTGAGTGAATAATTTGTATGTGCTTTGCAGACTGATTATTTTATTGCATTTCAGGTGGTTTGCTGGGCTTAAAGTGTGAAATTCCGGTGCATATGTTGCCATGTGCCAAGTTCACTATATTCCCGTATAGGGAACCTCACCAGGTAGTATATTCCCCTGCAGACAATTTGCCTACAGCGAATTACCACACCGCGGCGGTGAATGGCGCACATAACCAAGTTCAGCCATCTTGGTTGAACCAAGTTCAACCAAGATGGCGCCACGAACGGCTGCCACGGTGTGTTGGTGCGCACTTCTGTGTTTGTTTTTAGTATTTAATTCTGTTAATTGCGACCCAACTCGGATTACTTTCACGATGGACGAGCTTCTTAACATCAGGGACACAACACCATCTGATTTATGTCCCAACTTTCTCGCATCTTCCGTGGATTTAGTTGATTTACTGGTCAAAGGTGCGGTGCTCCTCGGCCACGCAGCGAGACTGAGGCGGAGACGGAGAGGAAAGCGCGCTGGGGCTCTGGTGCGCTTCAGGGAGAGAGGATTTCGCTCATCACTCCCGTGCATTCTCCTCTCTAATGTCCGCTCGCTGTGCAATAAGATGGACGAACTGCGCCTTCTCATCCGGACAAATAGAGACTTCTCCCTCTCTTCTGTATTCTGTTTTACTGAATCGTGGCTGACCGAAGCCACACCGGACTCCGCCGCACAGCTGACCGGCTTTCAGCTGTTACGCGCGGACCGCGACCCGATCCTCTCACGCAAGGCAAAAGGCGGAGGGATTTGTTTTTATATAAACCAGGGCTGGTGCAGCGACGTGAAAGTCATTTTACAGTCCTGTTCTCCGGACCTGGAAACTTTTTTCATCACCTGCAGACCGTTCTACTCTCCCCGGGAATTCACCTCTTTCATCCTGGCTGGAGTCTACATCCCCCCGCAAGCTGACGTGCGCGAGGCTCAACGACAACTCGCTGAGCAGATACTGGGAGTGGAGAGAAGGAGAGAGAACACATATTCCCCCGTTATTGTCCTTGGGGACTTTAATAAGGGGAACTTATCTCAGGAGCTCCCAAAATATAAACAGTCAATTAAATGCCCGACCAGGGGGGAGAACACCCTGGATCACTGCTACAGCACCATCAGCAAGGCTTATCATGCAGTCTCCCGCGCTGCCCTGGGTCTGTCCGACCACGCTCTCATTCACCTGATCCCGGCTTACAGACAGAAACTCAAGATTTCTAAACCTGCTGTGCTGAGATCAAAGAACTGGAGCAGCAGAGAAGCTGTGGAGGAGCTGCGTGACTGCCTTGAAAACACAGACTGGGACATTTTTAGAACTGCCACTTACAGCCTGGACGAATATACAGATGCTGTGACGTCCTACATCAGCTTCTGTGAAGACCGATGTATTCCAACACGCACCAGGGTGTGTTATAACAACGACAAGCCCTGGTTCACAGCAAAACTCAAACAGCTTCGTTTGGAGAAAGAGGTGGCCTTCAAGAGTGGGGACATGGATAGGTTCAGACTAATTAAATACTCGTTTGGCAAGGAGATTAAGGAGGCCAAACGACTGTATTCAAAGAAGCTGGAACAACAGTTTGCAGCCAACGACTCCTCGTCAGTCTGGAAAGGCCTTCGGGTGATCACCGGCTGCAAGACCAAATCCCCCCACTCTGTGGAAGACTTGAGACTTGCCAACGATCTGAATGACTTTTATTGTAGATTCGATAGACCCTCTCAAACCCCCCCCGCATCTATCACACCTCTTCTCCCCAGCCTGGACAAAGACACTAGCCCCCCCCACAAAATGGCCCCAGACTGCCCCATCACCTCCATCCCCCCCTTCACACCTCTCTCAATTCAGGAGAGAGATGTAAATAAGCTCCTGAAGAAACTGAACCCCCGCAAGGCAGCTGGACCAGACGCTGTCTCCCCCTCTACACTGAGGCACTGTGCGGATCAGCTTTCTCCATTGTTCACGGACATTTTCAACACCTCACTGGCTGAATGTGTTGTACCCGCCTGCCTGAAAACATCCACCATCATCCCCGTTCCCAAGAAGCAGAGGATCACAGGCCTTAATGACTACAGACCAGTCGCCCTGACCTCTGTAGTAATGAAGACCTTCGAGCGACTCGTGCTGACCCACCTCAAAACTATAACCAACCACCTCCTCGACCCGCTGCAGTTTGCCTACAGAGCCAACAGGTCCGTAGACGATGCAGTCAACATGGGACTCCACTTCATCCTCCAGCACCTCGACTCCCCCAGCACCTACGCCAGGATCTTGTTTGTGGACTTCAGCTCCGCATTCAACACCATCTCTCCAGCTCTTCTCCGGGACAAGCTGACCCAGCTGAGCGTGCCTGACCCCACCTGCAGGTGGATCACCAACTTCCTGACCGACAGGAAGCAGCGCGTGAGGCTGGGGAAGCTTGTCTCTGACACCCGGACCATCAGCACTGGAGCCCCTCAAGGTTGTGTGCTCTCTCCTCTCCTCTTCTCCCTCTACACCAACAACTGCACCTCCAGCCATCCCTCTGTCAAACTCCTGAAGTTTGCCGACGACACCACCCTTATTGGATTAATTTCCAATGGGGACGAGGCCGCCTACAGAGAGGAAGTTAACAGCCTGGCTTCCTGGTGCAGCCAGAACCACCTGGAGCTGAACGCTTCAAAAACTGTAGAGATGGTGGCAGACTTCAGGAGGAGCCCAGCCCAAACCGCCCCCCTCACCATGTGCGACTCCCCAGTTAAAACAGTGGAGTCATTCAGATTCCTGGGGACGATCATAGCACAGGACCTGAGGTGGACGGAGAACATCACCTCCATCACCAAGAAGGCCCAGCAGAGGATGTTCTTCCTGCGGCAACTGAGGAAATTCAGCATGCCGCGGAAAGTGATGGTTGAGTTCTACACAGCCATCATTGAGTCCATCCTCACCTCATCCATCACCGTTTGGTTCGCTGCCTCCACTGCCAAGGACAAGGGCAGACTGCAGCGGATCATTCGGTCAGCTGAGAAGGTCATCGGCTGTGACCTGCCGGCTCTCCTAGACCTGTTCCACTCCAGGACCAGAAAGAGAGCAGGCAAGATCATCGCTGATCCTTCCCATCCCGGTCACCACCTGTTCCAGAGACTTCCATCTGGGAAAAGGTTCCGGGCCGTCAGGACTAAAACCTCGCGTCACCTGAACAGCTTTTTCCCCATGGCAGTGGGGCTCACAAACAAGCCCCCCCCATCACACTGACTCTGCTGACCCCCCCCCCCCCACCCTCGCACATAATTTATAACACTACATTATTGGCACTACCACCAATCTTTGCACCTTAAAACCGCACAAAACACATTTACTGTATATATTATTTTTTCGATATTGTTGTTTTTTATATTGATGTTTATATTGCTCTATATTGTTGTTTTTATATTGTTGTTTGTAAAGTGCACCAACCACACCAAGGCAATTTCCTATATGTGAAAATATACAAGGCAATAAAAAGAATTCTGATTCTGATTCTAACAGTTCACTAGTTAGCATATTCTCCTGCAGGCTAATGCCCCTACGGAGAATGGCCACACATAGCAGATACCGATCCGTACGTCAGGCTCCGACTATGTGCAGTTTTGGGGGGTTACAAGTATTTGCTCATCACTCCCATCATTCCTGTGTAATCATATGGGGGAGTGATTAAGTTGGAGCCAAAACACTAAATCTGTTGTAATAAATATATTACATGACCAAACGTGAGTTGTCTGACAGAAATATGGCGACGCCTGCGAGCTAGTTCTGGCAGGCAACTCGAGCTGCAATGCGCCAATCATGTGACATACATCAATCTCCACAACCATCTTAATACACACCCAACTTATCAGATGGTCTATTTAACCAGAGAGACATTTCCCATCAACCCCTCTTGCTCGCACTGCTGCTGCAGTATTGCTACCTGTTGCTTCAGTCCCTCCACCACCCCAGCATCCACCTGTAGGCCCAGCATCCACCTGTAGGCTCCAACGGGGGTTACAAGTATTTGCTCATCACTCCCATCATTCCTGTGTAATCATATGGGGGAGTGATTAAGTTGGAGCCTAGACGCCAAACACTAAATCTGTTATAGCAAATATAATACATGATCGAACGTGAGTTGTCTGACAGAACTCATGATGCATTGATCACATGACCACTCCCTGCTTCTGTCTGCACAGGCAGCAGAGCTCTCTGCTCTCAGTGAAGCAAGTTGAAGGGAGATGGTGAACATCTACACTGACAGTAGATCATTCCTGACATCATCAGGCAAACCAACTCCTTACATCATGCTGCAGTGTCCCAGATGCTTGATGCTCCCTCCTCCCCAAACAGGCCTCAGTATGTAAATGTGATGCTCTCACTTCTAATAATGACCTGGTGTCACAAGAGGAGGCCGGAGCGGGTACAGCAGTGAAAGCAGCTGCTCACCAACCACTTCCTGCCTCACACATTATCTTACAGGTTAACCCCCCCCCCCCCCCCCCCCCCCCCCCACAGCTCACTTACAGGAACTCCAACTTAGACCTACAGCGGTTGAACGTGCACTGTGGTTGCACATACACAGATGGTTGTTAAAGACGCACTCCCTACCCCGGCCACCGGACCACCCAGTGACCTGAAGCCCGGTCACTGGGTGGTAGTGAAAAAGACCTTCAGACATTCAATCACCAGCTATGTAGCCCCCCCCCCGCACGCACATATAAAGCCTTGGTCCGTGTGTTTCAAATGGGTCGGGTGGGTTGCCGACATCGCTGCAGACCCCTGGCGCCTGGTTTGCGAGGGCCCCTCCCGGCCCTGAGGGACGCGACGCATTTGAGGCAAACTGAGAAGAGTCCCCCCCAGTCGACAGTCGCTCCCTCTGCCTCCGGCAAATATCAAATTATCTCCCTGCGTACCCCCTGAACCACTTTGCTTACCCCCAGTTTTGGAACCGATGCCTTAGGGGAACTGTAATTTTCCTCCTGTCTATAACTGTAATAGTTGTTTTCCTAATCGTCTGGATATTGGGCCGGCTCCTCAGTCAGGTCCTTATGACTCCTTACTTCCTGCTACAACCTTCTAGGACCCCATTCAACATGAGGGGGACACAGGATTGTAAATCTACATCTTTTTAATTTAATTATTTGAGACAAAAGCAGATTATAGTGGAGGGAGACATTTAGAGATCTGAAATAAGGATCGGGCTGAATCTCTTGGATCAGACAGAAAAGAGACTTTCCTCTGAGTGAGTTTGATAAATGATGAAGATACTCACACAGGAAGAAGCAGCAGATCAAAGTGTAGCAGACGTTCATGTCGAGGCTCTGATGGTTGAAGCTGATTCTGCTCTTTCATCACTGACAAATAAGGAACTTGTTATTTCTCTAATTAACAGAGTCCCTCCCCCCCGACACCACACACAGCATCAGCTCCATCCCCAATCATCCACTTCCTGTTTACCTTCACCTCCATGACACACATCTTGTTTACACCCAGTGAATTTGATTTACACTCTTAAATAAATGTGTCCAAGAGGTGCCTTCATATTTCAATATGAAAACAGCTGTGATGGCCAATGAGTGATCAGATATATTGATGAACTTGAAACATGGTCCCATGTCTCCACATGTTAGAGTTCTGGAGTTTTAAAGGATCCTGATGAGCTGTTGGACTAAGACACATGTTTTAAAGGTAAAGTCTCAGGAGGATTTCTTTCTATGAGGAGGATCTCACTGATTGGAGGATCCCACAGAGTTTCTAGGACATTGGACATTTTGAGTTGGTGAGGTTTAGAATCTGATTGAACTGTAGATGCATTTTGGAGTTATAGGGTCAGGTGACGTCTTTTCAGTTTAAGATCTGTTGGAGGCAGTGAAATGAAAAGTTTGTCAGATTCTCTGTGTTTAATCTGGATCACATCTGGATTATTACTGTACAACTTCCACAAGTTCAGATAAAGTGGACAAGCTGGTTACTCATTGAATAAACTATCAAACTAATTAACTTTAATTAGGATCAACACATAATTGGGCATATTAGCTGCTCAAAAGTCAGGAGCTCTGAAACCCTGCAGCAGGTGTGAGGCGCTGCAGCAGAGAACCAGCAGAGGGCAGAAGATCTCTGCTTCACTGGTGAGGAGCTGGAGATGTGCTCCTCTTCAGTGAGTCTGCAGGAGCTCAGCACGTCACTGACACGAACTGGTGCAAACACAGGAAACTCAAACCACTGGATCGGCTGCTGGTTTCTCAGGGTCAGAAAACAAACTGAGCACAGTAACAAGCTCCTGGTCTGGATTCACACAACCTCATGTATGTGTGAACAGAAGAAACTAAAGTATTTATCACTTCACAGCCTCTGCTAAACACTGCCACCTACTGGTACCGTTACCACATTTCAATAACCTGGAACTTACATACTACATATCGTTTCAAAGACGATATGTGTCATGTTATATTTCATATATTCTAAAGTAATATCTCTCTATTAATACAATTTGTATCCATGCAGACGGTACTTGTGATTTTCTATTTCTAGTTTCAGAGAAAAACAATAATCCACACTCACAATCACACCTTCAGTCCATCAAGCTAAATATGTTGAACTAGATAACATCCCCCCCCACACACACACACACCACCACCACCACCTCCTCCACAACACACACACACACACACACACACACACACACACACACAAACACACCATCACCACCACAACCACCTCCACCACACACACACACACACACACACACACACACACACACACACACACACACACACACACACACACACACAGGAGAGTGTTTGATGAAAGTCCCAGATTGTGTTTCCACTGACCTGCAGTACCAGAAATTACCAACAGGAAGTAACTGCATATTAATTAATTTACCTTTTTGTATTTTTGTATTTTAAATTTGTATAATTGAATAAAGCAGAGAAACACGATTTTAACCAAATATTTTATGTTAATCCTGATGCTCCCAAAAACAACCAACACGACAATAAACTTAAACATGAATTATTTGTCTTCAACCTGTTTTAATTTTCTGTGATAATAAAACATTGTCAACATAAATAATATGAAGCTAAAGTAAGACTGAGAAAAGACTTTTGTCTTCATGTGCTTCAGATGATCTTCAGCAGCTTCTGTCAACGTGTTCGTTTATCACAAATATGAGAAGAGCCGGTCTGGACTAATTCAACAAGGATTTATTAAGAAGCAATGAAAAGTTAACAGCATAGCTATGAGCCCTCATGCACAGCCTCGGATAAACAAGAAGCACGGGGTGGTTAATAGTCTCACTGAAAAGACGATGATTGTATTATTTATAACAGTAGGTATAATTTGATTGGTCAGAATAATGAAGGGGTGTCACCGCAAATCAATGTGGTTCTCCCTGGTTGGTGCACAGGCTTAGATCCACTCCTATTGGCTCTGGAACCAGGAACTGACAAGGAGCCACTCCCAGTCACGCTCATCCTCTTGATAGTTGAAGGACAAATCTCCCCACCATGACAGTTGGATTTTGTGTTTCATAAACTAGCCTTGACTCGGCTGACGCCTTGTGGGTCAATGTTGTTGTTCATTGGAGTAAAGAATATTGTGTTCCTGCTCTATCGGCTGTATGTTCTATTTGTGTAAACATTCGAAACAACTAAACCAGAACAACACTTTTCTATTGTTGGGCCAGAGCCCAGCGGGGAGCCACCAGACACTGAAGCCGAGAGGAACAAAGGGTTGTTAAACTTTGGGCGGGAAACATCCTCCTGCAGGCTCAAGAATCTCCCCCTGGTGGTGGAGAAATGTCCTGGGGTTTTCCCAGAAACCCCCGCTCAGTTCCAAGCCCCGCCCACTCAGATCCATTTCTGACACTCAATTGGCTTAAAGCCAGCATCATCCTATGACCAACTCCTCAAGGAGGAGGACCTCTCAGGTAGAACAAAACCACTGAGACCCCAATAATCGCTGCCATTTTTACCCTGCTCTGAAGACAACACCAGGCCCCCTTCGGGGCCTCTCAGCTGATTCAGTTGCTAACGGGGGCAACCTTAACTTTAGTTTATCAACCAGAGTTATTTTATTTTCATTTCTTTTATTTCTTTATTCAGTCGACGTTTTTATTTCCAAAAGGACTTTTGTGATTTTAACTTGAAGAGGCCGCGCACAGGAACTCGCTCGCCGGTCGAGCATCACAGACTTTCTTTCCAAATCCACAGCGGCGTTACCGCTGTTCATCCCCTGCAGAAGCGCGAGATTCATTCCGCTGAGGAGCACGAGCTCCACATCCCTGAAGAAGAAGGACGACGTTCATCCCATCGAAGCAGCACGAGCAAATCCGCTGTTTGTCCGGTCCAGCGGCCGAAGACCGCTTGAGAGACCACGTGATTCACTGGCCCGACGCGCACGCACACCGCGAGGGTGGTACAGTAAGAGGCTTTATTGTCTGGGCAGATGTTAATCTAATACGTAGCGTATTGTTTTAATACTTGAATGTATTTGTTTTGTATGAGACCGCCGAGTCTCTAGTGTTAGCGGCGATTCGCCACTTCCGGTTTCCGGTTACGGCCTTGTGCCACAGTTTTTAAGCGCCGTGAGCAGCGTCTCCAGCTCATTGTGACCGTTTGAACAACTTTAAAGAGACTTTACCGGTCAAACCTCAGCACACAACGCCACTTGGGTGCTGAGTGGTAAAGTAAATGTAACTTGTCTCTGACGGTGCTTTTAAGAGCTTTGCTCTCTCCTTGTATGTATGCTCTCTCTCTCTCTCTCTCTCCTTCTAAACCGACCTATACACACATCCGATCTGTATTTAGAATACAGTTCATGTAACATAGTTAAATCTATATTCAGAGAGGCTGGACACATCTGGAAGCCATGCGGCCGAACGCCGAAGCAGAGACAAAGAATTCTCTTTGTCTGAAAATCCCTTGGTGTAATTCATGTGACGACCACCAGTGTGAGCTCCGGCCACATGGTGTCATTAACATAGACTCCATTTTGAATAACGCAAGTTAAACCCACCATTTTGAGTCTATTATTGCCACGCCTCCTCTCTCCCTCTCCTCCCATTCTGGCTCTAAATTCATAACGGCTCCGCCATCTTGTTTTGTAGTCAATCCGCCATTTTGAGAGTTTTTAGGCCTTGATTCCACGGATCATGATCGGCCGCCATCTTAGATGTGACGTCACCAAGTGACTGCGTCATCGCCACGCCCCCTTTCTTTTTCTCTCTCTCTCTCGCTCTCTCACACACCCACACACACACACACACAGACACACCCACACAGACACAGAGACACATTGATAGACACAGACAGATACACACACACAGATACACATAGATGAATACATGTGTTTTTCTAAGTTGTGATAAGTGGCTGCTGTTGTTATCTTTGAAATATGGGAGTTTGTTAAAATGATGAATCATTAAATAACACTAACTTTATTTCACATGCATACACATAGACACACACACACAGAGAGACACTTTGACACAGACACACACACACACACCGAGACAGACATAAATAGGTAGACCGCCGGTTTTACATGTATTGTCTGAATTGTGATAAGTGCTGCTGCTGTGTTTATCTTTGAAATATCGGAGCTTGTTAAAATGATGAATCATTGAATAACATTATAACTTTATTTCCCCTTTTTAATAAATGCTTTTGTAATTAAAGTATCTGTAGTCTGTGATTATTTGTGCATATGTATGTGATTGCAGCTGGATTATGATTGCCTGTGCTCGAACTTAGTAGCCTTCACTGTTAATTAAATAATTATTAATATTAAATATTGAGATTATTGATTTGACATTTATCATTATGAGACTGATATTTATAGATTGTATCGTTGGTCCCTGTAACCAGGGTGGTGCCCCGCAACAATAAGCAATGATTACAGATTTGTATTATTCTTAATTGATAATTTTATTGTTTTCATTAATTATTTTAACTATTATTAATGGATAACCGTATCATTTCTAATTAAATGTGTTACGTTTCTTAATTAATAGCTTTATCATTTTTGATTATTTTTAAGAAATAATTGTTATTTTAATAATCATATTTCATGATTATTAATAATTAGCCAACGTCAATTCTACTCCTACTATTGCACAACACTATCTTCCCCCAGAACCTGGGGCAGCTGCTTGAACTCTGTGTGATGTTGAATGAATCTGAGGGAGTTATGCTTTAATATAAAAAGTTAAATATGAGAAGAAGTTAAAGTACAGTGTATCGTATGTCACAGATTTATCCCACAACAGGCAGCGGCTCTCATCAGACCCTTTATCAAGACAGGTGTGAGACTGACCAGCGATGTGACGCACACACACTCTAACTTCAAGATTAACACAAAGCACCAAAGGTTATTATAAATCATTTGTGTGAAGGCCCAAACTGCTCCTGCCCCCACCCTCCTGCTTTATTGTTTAGACTTTCAGTTCTAATGCCATCTTCACAGACACACACACACAGACAAGCTCAAATATAAAATGCCAACACTTCCTGTCGGCCAATGAGAGAGGAGACGCTGAAGTGACAGATCATCTACTGAAGGACAGAGTAGACTACATCATCCTCATCGGAGGGGGTGGGGGGTGCTGTTAGCAAAGCCTGTAGCCCTGTTGGAATTATCCCCCCCGATCGCAGGTGAGTCAACCTGAGCTGTCGTCAGCCTGGAAAAAGAAAACAGACAAAGTGTATTTGTGTGACTTTACTTTACTATTGTGTTATTACACTTAAAACCACCTCCTCTGAAGCTTTGACTCCAAATGATCAGAATTGACTAAATGAACATCAGCTGTTTGAAGAAGACTTCTTAGTAGAATGTTCACTGACGTAGGCTCAGAAACTTCTGTTGACCTCCATTCTATTACGACCAGTGGAGTCGCCCTCTGCTGGTCAATCGAGAGAACACAGGTTTGTACGTAGTCTCTGTCCGTCGTTATTCACAGTCTACGTTTCCTTCATGTGTTTCTGGATCACCTTCATGTTTAAGTGACCTGGTAGAGATTTTAATGTTGTAAGGCTTTTCCTTACATTGTGCTGAGAAGTAGCAGCAGTGACAAAGCTGTAGTCATCACCGGCTGTGACTGGTTGTGTTGTGTTGTACTTGACGTTAGAATAATCTGGAGAGATTTCCACAGCAGCAGGAGGTCGGCCCTCGTCTCTGAAATCCTCGTACACGGGGTCGGGCTGCAGGAGACCAAGAGATTTGAGTTTCATTAATCAACAAAACTAAACCATTTAAATATCAACATGTTATAATCTGCTCCTCTTTGGAGGAATCTGAATCTGTTTCTTTAAGATCTCTCTTCTTTTTAACTTTTAATGACTTTCTCTTCTGTTCAAAACTTTTCTGGATGTTGGTCGACAAAGTTTTGTCTCCTCAGGGACGTTTGTGTTACTAACGACTGAAACTCACCTCAGAGACGTTTGTGTTACTTACGACTGAAACTCACCTCAGGGACGTTTGTGTTACTAACGACTGAAACTCACCTCAGGGACGTTTGTGTTACTAACGACTGAAACTCACCTCAGAGACATTTGTGTTACTATCGACTGAAACTCACCTCAGGGATGTTTGTGTTACTAACGACTGAAACTCACCTCAGGGACGTTTGTGTTACTAACGACTGAAACTCACCTCAGGGACGTTTGTGTTACTAACGACTGAAACTCACCTCAGGGACGTTTGTGTTACTAACGACTGAAACTCACCTCAGGGACGTTTGTGTTACTATCGACTGAAACTCACCTCAGGGACGTTTGTGTTACTATCGACTGAAACTCACCTCAGGGACGTTTGTGTTACTAACGACTGAAACTCACCTCAGGGACGTTTGTGTTACTATCGACTGAAACTCACCTCAGGGACGTTTGTGTTACTAACGACTGAAACTCACCTCAGGGACGTTTGTGTTACTAACGACTGAAACTCACCTCAGGGACGTTTGTGTTACTAACGACTGAAACTCACCTCAGGGACGTTTGTGTTACTAACGACTGAAACTCACCTCAGGGACGTTTGTGTTACTATCGACTGAAACTCACCTCAGGGACGTTTGTGTTACTATCGACTGAAACTCACCTCAGGGACGTTTGTGTTACTATCGACTGAAACTCACCTCAGGGACAGAAGCAGGATCCGTCTCCACCGGAGCTTCTGAAAACACAAGAGGAAATCAAACTGGGTCCTGAGTTCACATCTGGAGCTTCAGCAGCAGAAGGTGACAACACAGGTTCTTTGAGTCCAATCAAAACCTTCTGTTCTATTATATCTATCTGTGTATCTTCTAGTATTTGTTACAATATTTGTCCTAGTATGAGTTCTAGTATTTGTTGTAGTATCTGTCCTGGTAAGTTTTCCTTCTTCTCCTTATTTCTGCATGTAAACGTTGGAACTTGTGTTTCGTGTTTGCTGCTGAATCAGATTCTGGGTTTTGATCTCGATGATTTTCATATTCACTGAAAACTGAAGATCCAGTTGTTGTATGTGTGATCCACATGTGTGTACTGTCTGTGTGTATTTCCTGTGGCCTCACCTCTGGGTCTGTTAGTCCTGTTTCTGCAGAATATCAGTGCGGCCCCTGATAACAGGACGACCAGGACCACCAGCGTCAGTCTCACAGTCAGAATCAAGTTCTTGGTGGAGAACGTATCAGCTCCTGAGCATTAATACAGGACACATATTAAAATCTGTGTTTCAGCTTCAATAGGCACTGAGAGGACGCAGGTTCATGTGTTGACCTGTGGTCTCAGGTGTCTGGTCCTCAGACTGGTTGGTGGTTTCAGGTGAAGCTGATGAACGTGTGAAACTGGAGCTGACGTTCACTCCAGTGGAAACTCACCATCTGTGACAATGACTTCAAAGTCTCTGTGTGATCGACCCACAGAACATCTGTAGCGTCCTGAGTCGGAGCTGATGAGCTTGGTGATGGTCACCAACAGAAATCCTCCTTGTCCTCCATGTTCTGTGAAATACTCAATGCTGTATCTGCCGCTTTGATCTTCGTCACCACTTGTTTGGACGAGAACATTCTTTGTCTCTCCACATTCTTCTCTGCAGAAGAATTTACTTCCTTTGGGGTTAGTGAAGAAACATCGAACAGTGACGTCTCCTCCACTTCTCTTATAGAGCTGTTTTTCTCCAGAGCTTCCGTCCAGCTGAGCTGTTGAGAAGACAAACATCTGTAGTTAAAGGATCAACACGTAGGACTGACAGCTAGTGTTTCAAACAGGTACTGCAGCCAATATTCAGTTATCAGTCCCCCCCCCCGGCTCTGCACTTTGTCCAAACGGCTGCAGCACGAGACAAGAAGCAAGAAAGAGACTCACCTCGGGGCCTCCAGGTAATTCAACGTCCCTGCTTCAGAAAGAAGGACGACACAGTTTTATGTATTATAGTTGAAACTCACCATCATGGATGAGGATTTTAAACTCCCGATACAAAGAAGAATCACTGCCGAGGCCAAAGTGGTACATTCCAGAGTCAGACTTGCTCACATTTGTCATGGTCACTGTCAGATCTCCTTCAGCGTCACCTGGTTTCTCATATTTGATGCTGTATCGTCCGTTCCTCGCTTCATTTTCTTCTGTTTCAATGAGAACATCTCCTGCTTCACATCGTCCCCGACAGAACTTCCTGCTTCCATATGAACGGAAGGAATATTTGACTCTGATGGTTTCTCCTTCATTAGCTGAGTAGGTGAGGATCTCTGCGCTGACGTCATCTGAACAGTCCCACAAGAACAGTCAGTAGATTATGATCATTAGTGTGGTAATAACTGAACATCTACACAGAGTCTGAGGTTAAACACAGAGACTGAATGTTCCTGTTTTCATTCACATCTTTCTTTTCTCCTTCCTCTTTTATTCTCACTGCAGTTTCTCTGTGTTAGTGAAGATTTCATTTACACTGTAAAAGTGAAAGTTAATTTGAAACTGATTATTTGTGGGAAGTCAGAGCTCAACACACTGACCGACTGAAGCAGTTGTTAATATGGTGGATATCTGTAGAACAGCTGCTGAACACAGTCATTGGGACAAAATGGAATTATGTATTTATGTATTAATATTAATGCATTTAATGATTTTACCATTTATATTTTATTATTTGTATTTTCTTAATCATTATTATTCTAGATTTTAGATTATTTTAGAAGAAGAATAAGTAGAGTTATCTGTAAGCTAGTATCATTCGTTAGTGTGATGACTTTAGCATGATGACTTTAACATGATGATTTAACATGATGATTTAACATGATGACTTTAGCTTGATGACTTTAACATGATGACTTTAGTGTGACTTTAGCATGATGACTTTAGCATATTGACTTAACATGATGAATTTAGCATGTTGACTTTTAGCATGATGACTTTAGCATGTTGACTTTAGCATGATGACTTTAGCATGACTTTAGTGTGACTTTAGCATGATGACTTTAGCATGATGACTTTAGTGTGACTTTAGCATGTTGACTTTTAGCATGATGACTTTTAGCATGATGACTTTAGCATGATGACTTTAGCATGATGCCTTATTGTGACTTTAGCATGATGACTTTAGCATGATGCCTTATTGTGACTTTAGCATGATGACTTTAGCATGATGCCTTATTGTGACTTTAGAATGTTGACTTTAGCATGATGACTTTAGCATGATGACTTTAGTGTGACTTTAGCATGATGCATTTAGCATGTTGACTTTTAGCATGATGACTTTTAGCATGATGACTTTAGCATGATGACTTTAGCATGATGCCTTATTGTGACTTTAGCATGATGACTTTAGCATGACGCCTTATTGTGAGTTTAGCATGTTGACTTTTAGCATGATGACTTTAGCATGATGACTTTAGCATGATGACTTTAGTGTGACTTTAGCATGATTATTTTAGCATGATGCCTTATTGTGACTTTAGCATGATGACTTTAACATGATGATTTAACATGATGGCTTTAGCATGTTGACTTAACATGATGACTTTAGCATGTTGACTTTAGCATGATGACTTAACATGATGACTTTAGCTTGATGACTTTAACATGATGATTTAACATGATGACTTTAGCATGTTGACTTAACATGATGACTTTAGCATGTTGACTTTTAGCATGATGACTTTAGCATGTTGACTTTAGCCTGATGACTTTAGCATGATGACTTTTGTGTGACTTTAGCATGATGACTTTAGCATGATGACTTTAGTGTGACTTTAGCATGTTGACTTTTAGCATGATGACTTTTAGCATGATGACTTTAGCATGATGACTTTAGCATAATGCCTTATTGTGAGGGCATCTCTGCTCTACCAACTTCTCCCTCACCGCGGGATGTTGTCCCTCGGAGGCAGAGGAAGCGCGCCTGGATCCGCTGGGGCTTTCATCCTGTCTCCTCTGCTGAATGAAGTCTGCACTGAACGTTATGAATGAAACAATTCAGTCTCGAATCACACGCCATCTTCCCTGCACGTGATGTAAACAAAACTACGGGACCGGCTCGTGTTATAGTACTTCCTGGTACGTCACTCCAGCAGGATTATGGGAGTCGTAGTCCAATCTCCAGCCATGGGTCTGAAGCTTCTGTCTCCTGACAACAGTACCTTTGCCAAAGGAATCAAATGCTAGCAGGTAATATGTGGGTAGAGTGGTTTTCCTCTAACCAAAGGTTGGTGGTTCAATCTTGGGCAAGATACTGAACCCTCAAATGGGCCCTCATAGATGTTGCATGCAATAATTGTAAATAACTTGTATATATGACTTTCTTATAACTTCTGGCATGCGATGATTTCGCAACAGACATGCCATGTGCTATATTTGTCGCATTGCACATGCGACAAATGTGTCACATGTGCAAATCTGTTGCACATGTGACACTAAATCTGTTGTAATAAATATATTACATGATCAAACGTGAGTTGTCTGACAGAAATATGGCGACGCCTGCGAGCTAGTTCTGGCAGGCAACTCGAGCTGCAATGCGCCAATCATGTGACATACATCAATCTCCACAACCATCTTAATACACACCCAACTTATCAGATGGTCTATTTAACCAGAGAGACATTTCCCATCAACCCCTCTTGCTCGCACTGCTGCTGCAGTATTGCTACCTGTTGCTTCAGTCCCTCCACCACCCCAGCATCCACCTGTAGGCCCAGCATCCACCTGTAGGCTCCAACGGGGGTTACAAGTATTTGCTCATCACTCCCATCATTCCTGTGTAATCATATGGGGGAGTGATTAAGTTGGAGCCTAGACGCCAAACACTAAATCTGTTATAGCAAATATAATACATGATCGAACGTGAGTTGTCTGACAGAACTCATGATGCATTGATCACATGACCACTCCCTGCTTCTGTCTGCACAGGCAGCAGAGCTCTCTGCTCTCAGTGAAGCAAGTTGAAGGGAGATGGTGAACATCTCCACTGACAGTAGATCATTCCTCACATCATCAGGCAAACCAACTCCTTACATCATGCTGCAGTGTCCCAGATGCTTGATGCTCCCCTCCTCCCCAAACAGGTCTCAGTATGTAAATGTGATGCTCTCACTTCTAATAATGACCTGGTGTCACAAGAGGAGGCCGGAGCGGGTACAGCAGTGAAAGCAGCTGCTCACCAACCACTTCCTGCCTCACACATTATCTTACAGGTTACCCCCCCCCCCCCCCCCCCCCCCCCCACAGCTCACTTACAGGAACTCCAACTTAGACCTACAGCGGTTGAACGTGCACTGTGGCTGCACATACACAGATGGTTGTTAAAGACGCACTCCCTACCCCGGCCACCGGACCACCCAGTGACCTGAAGCCCGGTCACTGGGTGGTAGTGAAAAAGACCTTCAGACATTCAATCACCAGCTATGTAGCCCCCCCCCCCCCCCCCCCGCACACACATATAAAGCCTTGGTCCGTGTGTTTCAAATGGGTCGGGTGGGTTGCCGACATCGCTGCAGACCCCTGGCGCCTGGTTTGCGAGGGCCCCTCCCGGCCCTGAGGGACGCGACGCATTTGAGGCAAACTGAGAAGAGTCCCCCCCAGTCGACAGTCGCTCCCTCTGCCCCCGGCAAATATCAAATTATCTCCCTGCGTACCCCCTGAACCACTTTGCTTACCCCCAGTTTTGGAACCGATGCCTTAGGGGAACTGTAATTTTCCTCCTGTCTATAACTGTAATAGTTGTTTTCCTAATCGTCTGGATATTGGGCCGGCTCCTCAGTCAGGTCCTTATGACTCCTTACTTCCTGCTACAACCTTCTAGGACCCCATTCAACATGAGGGGGACACAGGATTGTAAATCTACATCTTTTTAATTTAACTATTTGAGACAAAAGCAGATTATAGAGGAGGGAGACATTTAGAGATCTGAAATAAGGATCGGGCTGAATCTCATGGATCAGACAGAGAAGAGACTTTCCTCTGAGTGAGTTTGATAAATGATGAAGATACTCACACAGGAAGAAGCAGCAGATCAAAGTGTAGCAGACGTTCATGTCGAGGCTCTGATGGTTGAAGCTGATTCTGCTCTTTCTTCACTGATAAATAAGGAACTTGTCACTTCTCTAATTAACAGAGTCCCTCCCCCCCGACACCACACACAGCATCAGCTCCATCACCAATCATCCACTTCCTGTTTACCTTCACCTCCATGACACACATCTTGTTTACACCCAGTGAATTTGATTTACACTCTTAAATAAATGTGTCCAAGAGGTGCCTTCATATTTCAATATGAAAACAGCTGTGATGGCCAATGAGTGATCAGATATGTTGTTGAACTTGAAACATGGTCCCACGTCTCCACCTGTTAGAGTTCAGGAGTTTTAAAGGATCCTGATGAGCTGTTGGACTAAGACACATGTTTTAAAGGTAAAGTCTCAGGAGGATTTCTTTCTATAAGGAGGATCTCACTGATTGGAGGATCCCACAGAGTTTCTAGGACATTGGACATTTTGAGTTGGTGAGGTTTAGAATCTGATTGAACTTTAGATGCATTTTGGAGTTATGGGGTCAGGTGACGTCTTTTCAGTTTAAGATCTGTTGGAGGCAGTGAAATGAAAAGTTTGTCAGATTCTCTGTGTTTAACCTGGATCACAACTTTATTCTGTTCGGAGGAGCACCTGAGTGTGATGTCAGAGGAACTGTGTGAATATGGTTTATTACTGTACAACTTCCACAAGTTCAGATAAAGTGGACAAGTTAGTCACTCATTGAATAAACTATCAAACTAATTAATTTAACTTTAATTATGATCAACACATAATTGGGCATATTAGCTGCTCAGAAGTCAGGAACTTTGAAACCCTGCAGCAGGTGTGAGGCGCTGCAGCAGAGAACCAGCAGAGGGCAGAAGATCTCTGCTTCACTGGTGATGAGCTGGAGATGTGCTCCTCTTCAGTGAGTCTGCAGGAGCTCAGCACGTCACTGACACGAACTGGTGCAAACACAGGAAACTCAAACCACTGGATCGGCTGCTGGTTTCTCAGGGTCAGAAAACAAACTGAGCACAGTAACAAGCTCCTGGTCTGGATTCACACAACCTCATGTTTTGTGTGAACAGAAGAAACTAAAGTATTTATCACTTCACAGCTCTTCTACACACTGCCACCTACTGGTACAGTTACCACATTTCAATAACCTGGAACTTACGTACTACATATCGTTTCAAAGACGATTTGTGTCATGTTATATTTTATACATTCTAAAGTAATATCTCTCTATTAATAAATGTACCCATGCAGACGGTTCTGGTGATTTTCTATTTCTAGTTTCAGAGAAAAACAATAATCCACACTCACAATCACACCTTCAGTCCATCAAGCTAAATATGTTGGACTAGATAACAACCCCCCCCCCCCCCACACACACACACACACACCATCACCACCACAACCACCTCCACCACACACACACACACACACACACACACACACACACAGGAGAGTGTTTGATGAAAGTCCCAGATTGTGTTTCCACTGACCTGCAGTACCAGAAATTACCAACAGGAAGTAACTGCATATTAATTAATTTACCTTTTTGCATTTTTGTATTTTAAATTTGTATAATTGAATAAAGCAGAGAAACACGATTTTAACCAAATATTTTATGTTAATCCTGATGCTCCCAAAAACAACCAACACGACAATAAACTTAAACATGAATTATTTGTCTTCAACCTGTTTTAATTTTCTGTGATAATAAAACATTGTCAACATAAATAATATGAAGCTAAAATAAGACTGAGAAGAGACTTTTGTCTTCATGTGCTTCAGATGATCTTCAGCAGCTTCTGTCAATGTGTTTGTTTATCACAAATATGAGAAGAGCCGGTCTGGACTAATTCAACAAGGATTTATTAAGAAGCAATGAAAAGTTAACAGCATAGCTATGAGCGCTCATGCACAGCCTCGGATAAACAAGAAGCACGGGGTGGTCAATAGTCTCGCTGAAAAGACTATGATTGTATTATTTATAACAGTAGGTATAATTTGATTGGTCCAAATAATGAAGGGGTGTCACAGCAAATCAATGTGGTTCTCCCTGGTTGGTGCACAGGCTTAGATCCACTCCTATTGGCTCTGGAACCAGGAAGTGACAAAGAGCCACTCCCAGTCACGCTCCTCCTCTGATAGTTGAAGGACAAATCTCCCCACCATGACAGTTGGATTTTGTGTTTCATAAACTAGCCTTGACTCGGCTGACGCCTTGTGGGTCAATGTTGTTGTTCATTGGAGTAAAGAATATTGTGTTCCTGGTCTATCGGCTGTATGTTCTATTTGTGTAAACATTCAAAACAACTGAACCAGAACAACACTTTTCTATCTTCCCCCAGAACCTGGGGCAGCTGCTTGAACTCTGTGTGATGTTGAATGAATCTGAGGGAGTTATGCTTTAATATAAAAAGTTAAATATGAGAAGAAGTTAAAGTACAGTGTGTCGTATGTCACAGATTTATCACACAACAGGCAGCGGCTCTCATCAGACCCTTTATCAAGACAGGTGTGAGACTGACCAGCGATGTGACGCACACACACTCTAACTTCAAGATTAACACAAAGCACCAAAGGTTATTATAAATCATTTGTGTGAAGGCCCAAACTGCTCCTGCCCCCACCCTCCTGCTTTATTGTTTAGACTTTCAGTTCTAATGCCATCTTCACAGACACACACACAGACAAGCTAAAATATAAAATGCCAACACTTCCTGTCGGCCAATGAGAGAGGAGATGCTGAAGTGACAGATCATCTACTGAAGGACGGAGTAGACTACATCATCCTCATCGGAGGGGGTGGGGGGTGCTGTTAGCAAAGCCTGTAGCCCTGTTGGAATTATCCCCCCCGATCGCAGGTGAGTCAACCTGAGCTGTCGTCAGCCTGGAAAAAGAAAACAGACAAAGTGTATTTGTGTGACTTTACTTTACTATTGTGTTATTACACTTAAAACCACCTCCTCTGAAGCTTTGACTCCAAATGATCAGAATTGACTAAATGAACATCAGCTGTTTGAAGAAGACTTCTTAGTAGAATGTTCACTGACGTAGGCTCAGAAACTTCTGTTGACCTCCATTCTATTACGACCAGTGGAGTCGCCCTCTGCTGGTCAATCCAGAGAACACAGGTTTGTACGTAGTCTCTGTCCGTCGTTATTCACAGTCTACGTTTCCTTCATGTGTTTCTGGATCACCTTCATGTTTAAGTGACCTGGTAGAGATTTTAACGTTGTAATGCTTTTCCTTACATTGTGCTGAGAAGTAGCAGCAGTGACAAAGCTGTAGTCATCACCGGCTGTGACTGGTTGTGTTGTGTTGTACTTGACGTAAGAATAATCTGGAGAGATTTCCACAGCAGCAGGATTTCGGCCCTCGTCTCTGAAATCCTCGTACACGGGGTCGGGCTGCAGGAGACCAAGAGATTTGAGTTTCATTAATCAACAAAACTAAACCATTTAAATATCAACATGTTATAATCTGCTCCTCTTTGGAGGAATCTGATCTGTTTCTTTAAGATCTCTCTTCTTTTTAACTTTTAATAACTTTCTCTTCTGTTCAAAACTTTTCTGGATGTTGGTCGACAAAGTTTTGTCGCCTCAGGGACGTTTGTGTTACTAACGACTGAAACTCACCTCAGGGACGTTTGTGTTACTATCGACTGAAACTCACCTCAGGGACGTTTGTGTTACTATCGACTGAAACTCACCTCAGAGACGTTTGTGTTACTAACGACTGAAACTCACCTCAGGGACGTTTGTGTTACTAACGACTGAAACTCACCTCAGGGACGTTTGTGTTACTAACGACTGAAACTTAACTCAGGGACGTTTGTGTTACTAACGACTGAAACTCACCTCAGGGACGTTTGTGTTACTAACGACTGAAACTCACCTCAGGGACGTTTGTGTTACTAACGACTGAAACTTAACTCAGGGACGTTTGTGTTACTAACGACTGAAACTCACCTCAGGGACGTTTGTGTTACTAACGACTGAAACTCACCTCAGGGACGTTTGTGTTACTAACGGCTGAAACTCACCTCAGGGACAGAAGCAGGATCCGTCTCCACCGGAGCTTCTGAAAACACAAGAGGAAATCAAACTGGGTCCTGAGTTCACATCTGGAGCTTCAGCAGCAGAAGGTGACAACACAGGTTCTTTGAGTCCAATCAAAACCTTCTGTTCTATTATATCTATCTGTGTATCTTCTAGTATTTGTTACAATATTTGTCCTAGTATGAGTTCTAGTATTAGTTGTAGTATCTGTCCTGGTGAGTTTTCCTTCTTCTCCTTATTTCTGCACGTAAACGTTGGAACTTGTGTTTCGTGTTTGCTGCTGAATCAGATTCTGGGTTTTGATCTCGATGATTTTCATATTCACTGAAAACTGAAGATCCAGTTGTTGTATGTGTGATCAGCATGTGTGTACTTGTGTGTGTGTGTGTATTACCTGTGGCCTCACCTCTGGGTCTGTTAGTCCTTTTTCTGCAGAATATCAGTGCGGCCCCTGATAACAGGACGACCAGTACGACCAGCGTCAGTCTCACAGTCAGAATCAAGTTCTTGTTGGAGAGCGTATCAGCTCCTGAGCATTAATACAGGACACATATTAAAATCTGTGTTTCAGCTTCAACAGGCACTGAGAGGACGCAGGTACATGTGTTTACCTGTGGTCTCAGGTGTCTGGTCCTCAGACTGGTGGTGGTCTCAGGTGTCTGGTCCTCAGACTGGTTGGTGGTTTCAGGTGAAGCTGATGAACGTGTGAAACTGGAGCTGGAACTGGGAGATGTTGTTGTGGAGACTGAGGGAAAAATACAGATTCACAGAAATCCTGACGACAGACGACAGAGAAACTACAAGTCACTTATTCACCAACTGGAAAACCTTTCTATCAGATTTGGATCTGGACCAAATAATAACTTTAGGAAACTTTGACTTTAGGAAGCTTTAACTTTAGGAAGCTTTAACTTTAGGAAGCTTTAACTTAAGGAAGCTTTATCTTTAGGAAGCTTTGACTTTAGGAAGCTTTGACTTTAGGAGGCTTTGATGTTCACTCCAGTGGAAACTTACCATCTCTGACAATGACTTCAAAGTCTCTGTGTGATTCTTCACCAATAGAACATCTGTAGCGTCCTGAGTCGGAGCTGATGAGCTGTGTGATGGTCAAAAACAGAAATCCTCCTCCTCCTTCAGATCTTGAATAATACTTGATGCTGTATCTGCCGCTTTGATCTTCGTCACCACTTGTTTGGATGAGAACGTTCTTGGTCTCTCCACATTCTTCTCTGCAGAAGTATTTACTTCCTTTGGGGTTAGTGAAGAAACATCGAACAGTGACGTCTCCTCCACTTCTCTTATAGAGCTGTTTAACTTCAGAGCTTCCGTCCAGCTGAGCTGTTGAGAAGACAAACATCTGTAGTTAAAGGATCAACACGTAGGACTGACAGCTAGTGTTTCAAACAGGTACTGCAGCCCATATTCAGTTATCAGTCCCCCCCCCCCCCGTCTCTGCACTTTGTCCAAACGGCTGCAGCACGAGACAAGAAGCAGGAAAGAGACTCACCTCGGGGCCTCCAGGTAATTTCAACGTCCCTGCTTCAGAAAGAAGGACGACACAGTTTTATGTATTTTAGTTGAAACTCACCATCAGTGACGATGATCTGAAACTCATGATACCTAAAAGAAGAAGAATTACTGCCGAGGCCACACTGGTACGTTCCAGAGTCAGACTTGCTCAGATGTGTGATGGTCACTGACAGATCTCCTTCAATGAAACCTGGTTCATATTTGATGCTGTATCGTCCGTTCCTCGCTTCATTTTCTTCTGTTTCAATGAGAACATCTCCTGCTTCACATCGTCCCCGACAGAACATCCTTCTTCCGTAATCCCAATAGAAGGGATATTCGACTCTGATGGTTTCTCCTTCATTAGCTGAGTAGGTGAGGATCTCTGCGCTGACGTCATCTGAACAGTCACACAAGAACAGTCAGTAGATTATGATCATTAGTGTTGTAATAACTGAACATCTACACAGAGTCTGATGTTAAACCCAAAGACTGAATGTTCCTGTTTTCATTCACATCTTTCTTTTCTCCTTCCTCTTTATTCTCACTGCAGTTTCTCTGTGTTAGTGAAGATTTAATTTAAACTGTAAAAGTGAAAGTTAATTTATTGAAACTGATTATTTGTGGGAAGTCAGAGCTCAACACACTGACCGACTACAGTAGATATAAATATGATGGATAACTGTGGAGCGCTAACTGAACACAGTCATTGGGACAAAATGGAATTATTTATTTATGTATTAGTATTAATACATGACATCAGTGCTACTCCCAGAACATGGAGGCAAACAGAGACCTGTGGCTTTATCTCATCAAACCTTGGTCCTGTTGCTGAAGGCCTCCTACGGGTCTCAGAGCTGCAGCAGCTGCAGAGGAGGCTGAGAAGGCGTCCAGGGGTTTAGTGGGATACTCCCCACTCACCCTACTGGTCCCACTTGCTGTGTCTCTGATTGAGTTGGAACAGAAGACGTCTCATCTGTCTGATGCACGCTGTCTTTATTATCATGCTGTTCTGTTGGAAATGTCTAACATCACTGTGAGAAGATGTAATGTTCTTCCAGCAGAAGGAGACGGTGAACAACACAACTGTGTAGAAACAAGAACTGAAGTTTGTTCCTCCAGATCAGACTAACAGGAAACACCACTGAAGCATCCAGACCCTGAGCTGTTTCTGGATCAGCGTCTCACAATTCAGACACAGGATCAACTCCAGTGTGTTTCTCTGTGGTAACAGCTCATGATGCATTGATCACATGACCACTCCCTGCTTCTGTCTGCACAGGCAGCAGAGCTCTCTGCTCTCAGTGAAGCAAGTTGAAGGGAGATGGTGAACATCTACACTGACAGTAGATCATTCCTCACATCATCAGGCAAACCAACTCCTTACATCATGCTGCAGTGTCCCAGATGCTTGATGCTTCCCTCCTCCCCAAACAGGCCTCAGTATGTAAATGTGATGCTCTCACTTCTAATAATGACCTGGTGTCACAAGAGGAGGCCGGAGCGGGTACAGCAGTGAAAGCAGCTGCTCACCAACCACTTCCTGCCTCACACATTCTCTTACAGGTTACAACCCCCCCCCCTCACTGCTCACTTACAGGAACTCCAACTTAGACTCACAGCGGTTGAGCGTGTATTGTGAAAGAAATGTGGCTGCACATACACAGATGGTTGTTAAAGACGCACTCCCTACCCCGGCCACCGGACCACCCAGTGACCTGAAGCCCGGTCACTGGGTGGTAGTGACAGATCTTAGGAGGAGAAGACTACATAGATGCTGGACAGGACCAAACCAGATCCTGCTAACAACACACAGCAGTAGAGGTCACTGACAGGACAACGTGGATTCATACCAGTCACTGCAAGAGAGTTCCAGAACCAGAGCCTCCACCCACTGTAAACACACTGAATACAACCAGGCCTGTGTGGCCTTAGGGGAACTGTACTTCCTCCTGTCATTAGTAATAGTTGTTTTCCTAATCGTCTGGATATTGGGCCGGCTCCTCAGTCAGGTCCTTATGACTCCTTACTTCCTGCTACAACCTTCTAGGACCCCATTCAACATGAGGGGGACACAGGATTGTAAATCTACATCTTCTTATTTTAATTATTTGAGACAAAAGCAGATTATAGAGGAGGGAGACATTTAGAGATCTGAAATAAGGATCGGGCTGAATCTCTTGGATCAGACAGAGAAGAGACTTTCCTCTGAGTGAGTTTGATAAATGATGAAGATACTCACACAGGAAGAAGCAGCAGATCAAAGTGTAGCAGACGTTCATGTCGAGGCTCTGATGGTTGAAGCTGATTCTGCTCTTTCTTCACTGATAAATAAGGAACTTGTCACTTCTCTAATTAACAGAGTCCCTCCCCCCCGACACCACACACAGCATCAGCTCCATCACCAATCATCCACTTCCTGTTTACCTTCACCTCCATGACACACATCTTGTTTACACCCAGTGAATTTGATTAACACTCTTAAATAAATGTGTCCAAGAGGTGCCTTCATATTTCAATATGAAAACAGCTGTGATGGCCAATGAGTGATCAGATATATTGATGAACCTTGAAACAGGGTCCCACGTCTCCACATGTTAGAGTTCAGGAGTTGTAAAGGATCCTGATGAGCTGTTGGACTAAGACACATGTTTTAAAGGTAAAGTCTCAGGAGGATTTCTTTCTATAAGGAGGATCTCACTGATTGGAGGATCCCACAGAGTTTCTAGGACATTGGACATTTTGAGTTGCTGAGGTTTAGAATCTGATTGAACTGTAGATGCATTTTGGAGTTATGGGGTCAGGTGACGTCTTTTCAGTTTAAGATCTGTTGGAGGCAGTGAAATGAAAAGTTTGTCAGATTCTCTGTGTTTAACCTGGATCACAACTTTATTCTGTTCGGAGCAGCACCTGAGTGTGATGTCAGAGGACCTGTGTGAATAAGGGTTATTACCAGTGCTTTTTTTTACAATGATTAAACATGGACTTACTTGAAAGTGATCCACGGGCGTCATCTCGCAGTTTCTTTCTCTTTCTTTTTTCTGCCCCTGACTCCTGTTGTCTTTTTGAGGCCATTTTCGAAAAGTTGACCTATTCTACTGTCAAAGCTCGTCAGGCCACTGAGATAGGAAAGGGCACGGCGAGCTTAGGGAGTTGAGTGTGTATTGGTTGTTATTTTTTTTTTTGGGGGGGGGGGGGGGGGGGATGGGGTACTATTGTAACTTTTTTGGAGCAATTAAATATATCTCTTGTTCTGCCTGTTTTGTGATATACATGCCTAAAAGGTGCCTAATATTTCTATACTGAAATAATATCGGTATTATAATAGTAAGCTATTTTATTTAATGACGTTATTGTTGAGGGATGATTTGTATTTCCTGTTCTAAGCAGGTTGTTGGTAGTAACTCTTATTTTGAAAGGGGGTTTTAAAGGAAGTGGGTTCTGTGATGAGTGAAGTTGTAAAATGAACGGAGAATAAACGGGTGTGCTGTCCCGAGCGCACGACCTGCTCTCGTGTCCTTTGTCGGCTGAGGCCGGACCTATGATACAACCAAACGCTCGGCTACATAATTATTATAACTATGATGATTTTTCAGTTGCCTATTTTGTGGTGCCCCCTCAGGACTTGGTGCCCTACGCACAGCGCGTAGTGCACGTTATGGGAGCGGCGGCGCTGTTTATTACAGTACAACTTCAACAAGTTCAGATAAAGAGGACAAGTTAGTTACTCATTGAATAAACCATCAAACTAATTAATGTAAATTAAATTAGGAGCAGGTGTGAGGCGCTGCAGCAGAGAACCAGCAGAGGGCAGAAGATCTCTGCTTCACTGGTGAGGAGCTGGAGATGTGCTCCTCTTCAGTGAGTCTGCAGGAGCTCAGCACGTCACTGACACGAACTGGTGCAAACACAGGAAACTCAAACCACTGGATCTGCTGCTGGTTTCTCTGGGTCAGAAAACAAACTGAGCACAGTAACAAGCTCCTGGTCTGGATTCACACAAACTCATGTTTTGTGTGAACAGAAGAAACTAAAGTATTTATCACTTCACAGCCTCTGCTACACACTGCCACCTACTGGTACCGTTACCACATTTCAATAACCTGGAACTTACGTACTACATATCGTTTCAAAGACGATTCGTGTCATGTTATATTTTATACATTCTAAAGTAATATCTCTCTATTAATAAATGTACCCATGCAGACGGTTCTGGTGATTTTCTATTTCTAGTTTCAGAGAAAAACAATAATCCACACTCACAATCACACCTTCAGTCCATCAAGCTAAATATGTTGGACTAGATAACACCCCCCCCCCCCCACACAAACACACCATCACCACCACAACCACCTCCACCACACACACACACACACACACACACACACACACAGCAGAGTGTTTGATGAAAGTCCCAGATTGTGTTTCCACTGACCTGCAGTACCAGAAATTACCAACAGGAAGTAAATGCATATTAATTAATTTACCTTTTTGTATTTTTGTATTTTAAATTTGTATAATTGAATAAAGCAGAGAAACACGATTTTAACCAAATATTTTATGTTAATCCTGATGCTCCCAAAAACAACCAACACGACAATAAACTTAAACATGAATTATTTGTCTTCAACCTGTTTTAATTTTCTGTGATAATAAAACATTGTCAACATAAATAATATGAAGCTAAAATAAGACTGAGAAAAGACTTTTGTCTTCATGTGCTTCAGATGATCCTCAGCAGCTTCTGTCAACGTGTTCGTTTATCACAAATATGAGAAGAGCCGGTCTGGACTAATTCAACAAGGATTTATTAAGAAGCAATGAAAAGTTAACAGCATAGCTATGAGCGCTCATGCACAGCCTCGGATAAACAAGAAGCACGGGGTGGTCAATAGTCTCGCTGAAAAGACGATGATTGTTATATTTATAACACTAGGTATAATTTGATTGGTCAAAATATTGAAGGGGTGTCACCGCAAATCAATGTGGTTCTCCCTGGTTGGTGCACAGGCTTAGATCCACTCCTATTGGCTCTGGAACCAGGAAGTGACAAGGAGCCACTCCCAGTCACGCTGCTCCTCTGATAGTTGAAGGACAAATCTCCACAACATGACAGTTGGATTTTGTGTTTCATAAACTAGCCTTGACTCGGCTGACGCCTTGTGGGTCAATGTTGTTGTTCATTGGAGTAAAGAATATTGTGTTCCTGGTCTATCGGCTGTATGTTCTATTTGTGTAAACATTCAAAACAACTAAACCAGAACAACACTTTTCTATCTTCCCCCAGAACCTGGGGCAGCTGCTTGAACTCTGTGTGATGTTGAATGAATCTGAGGGAGTTATGCTTTAATATAAAAAGTTAAATATGAGAAGAAGTTAATGTACAGTGTATCGTATGTCACAGATTTATCCCACAACAGGCAGCGGCTCTCATCAGACCCTTTATCAAGACAGGTGTGAGACTGACCAGCGATGTGACGCACACACACTCTAACTTCAAGATTGACACAAAGCACCAAAGGTTATTATAAATCATATGTGTGAAAGCCATATATCTGGCCCAAACTGCTCCTGCCCCCACCCTCCTGCTTTATTGTTTAGACTTTCAGTTCTAATGCCATCTTCACAGACACACACACAGACAAGCTAAAATATAAAATGCCAACACTTCCTGTCGGCCAATGAGAGAGGAGACGCTGAAGTGACAGATCATCTACTGAAGGACGGAGTAGACTACATCATCCTCATCGGAGGGGGTGGGGGGTGCTGTTAGCAGAGCCTGTAGCCCTGTTGGAATAATCCCCCCCGATCGCAGGTGAGTCAACCTGAGCTGTCGTCAGCCTGGAAAAAGAAAACAGACAAAGTGTATTTGTGTGACTTTACTTTACTATTGTGTTATTACACTTAAAACCACCTCCTCTGAAGCTTTGACTCTAAATGATCAGAATTGACTAAATGAACATCAGCTGTTTGAAGAAGACTTCTTAGTAGAATGTTCACTGACGTAGGCTCAGAAACTTCTGTTGACCTCCATTCTATTACGACCAGTGGAGTCGCCCTCTGCTGGTCAATCGAGAGAACACAGGTTTGTACGTAGTCTCTGTCCGTTCTTATTCACAGTCTACGTTTCCTTCATGTGTTTCTGGATCACCTTCATGTTTAAGTGACCTGGTAGAGATTTTAATGTTGTAATGCTTTTCCTTACATTGTGCTGAGAAGTAGCAGCAGTGACAAAGCTGTAGTCATCACCGACTGTGACTGGTTGTGTTGTGTTGTACTTGACGTAAGAATAATCTGGAGAGATTTCCACAGCAGCAGGAGGTCGGCCCTCGTCTCTGAAATCCTCGTACACGGGGTCGGGCTGCAGGAGACCAAGAGATTTGAGTTTCATTAATCGACAAAACTAAACCATTTAAATATCAACATGTTATAATCTGCTCCTCTTTGGAGGAATCTGATCTTTTTCTTTATCTCTCTTCTTTTTAACTTTTAATAACTTTCTCTTCTGTTCAAAACTTTTCTGGATGTTGGTCGACAAAGTTTTGTCTCCTCAGGGACGTTTGTGTTACTAACGACTGAAACTCACCTCAGGGACGTTTGTGTTACTATCGACTGAAACTCACCTCAGGGACGTTTGTGTTACTAACGACTGAAACTCACCTCAGAGACGTTTGTGTTACTAACGACTGAAACTCACCTCAGGGACGTTTGTGTTACTAACGACTGAAACTCACCTCAGGGACGTTTGTGTTACTAACGACTGAAACTCACCTCAGGGACGTTTGTGTTACTAACGACTGAAACTCACCTCAGGGACGTTTGTGTTACTAACGACTGAAACTCACCTCAGGGACGTTTGTGTTACTAACGACTGAAACTCACCTCAGGGACGTTTGTGTTACTAACGACTGAAACTCACCTCAGGGACGTTTGTGTTACTAACGACTGAAACTCACCTCAGGGACGTTTGTGTTACTAACGACTGAAACTCACCTCAGGGACGTTTGTGTTACTATCGACTGAAACTCACCTCAGGGACGTTTGTGTTACTAACGACTGAAACTCACCTCAGGGACGTTTGTGTTACTAATGACTGAAACTCACCTCAGGCACGTTTGTGTTACTATCGACTGAAACTCACCTCAGGGACGTTTGTGTTACTAACGACTGAAACTCACCTCAGGGACGTTTGTGTTACTAACGACTGAAACTCACCTCAGGGACGTTTGTGTTACTAACGACTGAAACTCACCTCAGGGACGTTTGTGTTACTATCGACTGAAACTCACCTCAGGGACGTTTGTGTTACTAACGACTGAAACTCACCTCAGGGACGTTTGTGTTACTATCGACTGAAACTCACCTCAGGGACGTTTGTGTTACTAACGACTGAAACTCACCTCAGGGACGTTTGTGTTACTAACGACTGAAACTCACCTCAGAGACGTTTGTGTTACTAACGACTGAAACTCACCTCAGGGACGTTTGTGTTACTAACGACTGAAACTCACCTCAGGGACGTTTGTGTTACTAACGACTGAAACTCACCTCAGGGACGTTTGTGTTACTAACGACTGAAACTCACCTCAGGGACGTTTGTGTTACTAACGACTGAAACTCACCTCAGGGACGTTTGTGTTACTATCGACTGAAACTCACCTCAGGGACGTTTGTGTTACTAACGACTGAAACTCACCTCAGGGACGTTTGTGTTACTAACGACTGAAACTCACCTCAGGGACGTTTGTGTTACTAACGACTGAAACTCACCTCAGGGACGTTTGTGTTACTATCGACTGAAACTCACCTCAGGGACGTTTGTGTTACTAACGACTGAAACTCACCTCAGGGACGTTTGTGTTACTAACGACTGAAACTCACCTCAGGGACGTTTGTGTTACTAACGACTGAAACTCACCTCAGGGACGTTTGTGTTACTATCGACTGAAACTCACCTCAGGGACGTTTGTGTTACTAACGACTGAAACTCACCTCAGGGACGTTTGTGTTACTAACGACTGAAACTCACCTCAGGGACGTTTGTGTTACTAACGACTGAAACTCACCTCAGAGACGTTTGTGTTACTAACGACTGAAACTCACCTCAGGGACGTTTGTGTTACTAACGACTGAAACTCACCTCAGGGACGTTTGTGTTACTAACGACTGAAACTCACCTCAGGGACGTTTGTGTTACTAACGACTGAAACTCACCTCAGGGACAGAAGCAGGATCCGTCTCCACCGGAGCTTCTGAAAACACAAGAGGAAATCAAACTGGGTCCTGAGTTCACATCTGGAGCTTCAGCAGCAGAAGGTGACAACACAGGTTCTTTGAGTCCAATCAAAACCTTCTGTTCTATTATATCTATCTGTGTATCTTCTAGTATTTGTTACAATATTTGTCCTAGCATGAGTTCTAGTATTTGTTGTAGTATCTGTCCTGGTAAGTTTTCCTTCTTCTCCTTATTTCTGCATGTAAACGTTGGAACTTGTGTTTCGTGTTTGCTGCTGAATCAGATTCTGGGTTTTGATCTCGATGATTTTCATATTCACTGAAAACTGAAGATCCAGTTGTTGTATGTGTGATCCACATGTGTGTACTGTCTGTGTGTATTTCCTGTGGCCTCACCTCTGGGTCTGTTAGTCCTGTTTCTGCAGAATATCAGTGCGGCCCCTGATAACAGGACGACCAGTACGACCAGCGTCAGTCTCACAGTCAGAATCAAGTTCTTGGTGGAGAACGTATCAGCTCCTGAGAATTAATACAGTACACATATTAAAATCTGTGTTTCAGCTTCAACAGGCACTGAGAGGACGCAGGTACATGTGTTGACCTGTGGTCTCAGGTGTCTGGTCCTCAGACTGGTTGGTGGTCTCAGGTGTCTGGTCCTCAGACTGGTTGATGGTTTCAGGTGTCTGGTCCTCAGACTGGTTGGTGGTCTCAGGTGTCTGGTCCTCAGACTGGTTGATGGTTTCAGGTGAAGCTGATGAACGTGTGAAACTGGAGCTGGAACTGGGAGATGTTGTTGTGGAGTCTGAGGGAAAAATACAGATTCACAGAAATCCTGACGACAGACCACTTAGGAAGCTTTAACTTTAAGAAGCTTTAACTTTAGGAAACTTTAACATTAGGAAGCTTTAACTTTAGGAAGCTTTAACTTTCGGAAGTTTTAACTTTAGGAAACTTTAACATTAGGAAGCTTTCACTTTAGCCTCTCCTGGAACCGTCACCTTATCGTGGTGGAGAGGTTTGCGTGTCCCTGTGAACCTGAGGGCTGTGTTGTCTGGAGCCTTGTGCTCCTGGTAGGGTCTCTCATGGCAGAGTGGTCTCAGGTGAGGGGCCAGACTAAGAATGGTTCAAAAACCCTCAATGAATATCGATACAAGAGGAGATGGGACCCAGCCCGGAGGAAGCCCGGGGCCCCCGTCTGGAGCTAGGCCCAGACGGAGGGCTCGATGGCGAGCGCCTGGTGGCCGGGTTTGCCACGGAGCCCGGTCGGGCACAGCCCGAACAAACTACGTGGCACCCCCCCTCTCTTCATCTCATGGGCCCACCACCTGTGGGAAGACCCGTTGGGGTCGGGTGCGCAGCCACATGGGTGGCAGCGAAGGTCAGGGGTCTCGACGGACCAGACCCGGGCGGCAGAAGCTGGCTCTGGGGACGTGGAACGTCACCTCGCTGTGGGGAAAGGAACCGGAGCTTGTGAGGGAGGTGGAGCGCTACCAGTTAGATCTGGTGGGGCTTACCTCCACGCACAGTCTCGGCTCTGGTACCGTACTCCTGGATAAGGGTTGGACTCTATTCTTCTCCGGAGTTGCCAAGGGCGTGAGTCGCCGGGCGGGTGTGGGGATACTCATAAATCCCCGGCTGAGCGCCGCGGTGTTGGAGTTTACCCCGGTAGACGAGAGGGTCGCCTCCCTGCGCCTAAGGGTTGTAGGGGGGAAAACTCTGACTGTTGTTTGTGCGTATGCACCAAACAGCAGCTCAGAGTACTCGGCCTTCTTGGAGACCCTGAATGGAGTCCTGCATGGGGCTCCAGTAGGGGACTCCGTAGTTCTGCTGGGTGACTTCAACGCCCACGTGGGCAACGATGGAGATACCTGGAGAGGCGTGGTGGGGAGGAACGGCCTCCCTGATCTGAACCCGAGCGGTCGTTTGTTATTGGACTTCTGTGCTAGTCATGGATTATCCATAACAAACACAATGTTCGAACATAAGGGTGCTCATAAGTGTACCTGGTACCAGAGTACCCTAGGCCGAAGATCAATGATCGATTTTGTGATCGTGTCATCTGATCTGAGGCCGCATGTTTTGGACACTCGGGTAAAGAGAGGGGCGGAACTGTCAACCGACCACCATCTGGTTGTGAGTTGGATCAGGGAATGGGGGAAATTTCCGGATAGACCTGGTAAGCCCAAACGAGTAGTGCGGGTGAACTGGGAACGTCTGGAGGAGGCCCCCGTCCTAGGTATCTTCAACATTGAGCCGGAGTGGGCGGTGTTCAAAGCCTCCATTGCTGAAGCTGCGACGGCTAGCTGTGGCCTCAGGGTCTTAGGTTCCTCAAGGGGCGGTAACCCTCGGACACCGTGGTGGACACCGGTGGTCAGGGAAGCCGTCCGATTGAAGAAGGAGGCCTTCCGGGATATGATATCCTGGAGGACTCCTGACTCGGTTGCAGGGTACCGACAGGCTGCAGCTGCTGCCGTGTCGGAGGCTAAGCAGCGGGTGTGGGAGAAGTTCGGAGAGGTCATGGAGAAGGACTTTCGGTCGGCACCAAACTGTTTCTGGAAGACTATCCGGCACCTCAGGAGGGGGAAACGGGGAACCATCCAAGCTGTGTACAGTAAGGATGGGACTCTGTTGACCTCAACTGAGGAGGTCGTCGGACGTTGGAAGGAACACTTTGAGGAACTCCTGAATCCGAATAACACGCCCTCTATGTTGGAGGCAGAGCTCGAGGTTGATGGTGTTTCGTCGTCAATTTCCCTGGTGGAGGTCACTGAGGTAGTCAAACATCTCCGCAGTGGCAAAGCCCCAGGGATTGATGAGATCCAGCCAGAAATGCTAAAGGCTCTGGGTGTTGAGGGGCTGTCATGGTTGACACGCCTATTCAACATCGCGTGGGAGTCGGGTACAGTGCCAAAGGAGTGGCAAACCGGGGTGGTGGTTCCCCTGTTCAAAAAGGGGGACCAGAGAGTGTGTACCAATTATCGGGGTATCACACTTCTCAGCCTCCCTGGTAAAGTCTACTCCAAGGTGCTGGAAAGGAGGGTTCGGCCGATCGTCGAACCTCAGATTGAAGAGGAACAATGCGGTTTTCGCCCCGGACGTGGAACTACGGACCAGCTCTCCACTCTCGCAAGGATCCTGGAGGGGGCCTGGGAGTATGCCCATCCGGTCCACTTGTGTTTTGTGGATCTGGAGAAGGCGTATGACCGGGTCCCCCGGGAGAAACTGTGGGAGGTGCTGCGGGAGTATGGGGTAAGGGGGTCTCTCCTCAGGGCCATCCAATCCCTGTACTCCCAAAGCGAGAGCTGTGTTCGGGTCCTCGGCAGCCAGTCAGTTTCGTTCTCAGTGGGTGCTGGTCTCCGCCAGGGCTGCGCCTTGTCACCAACCCTGTTTGTGATATACATGGACAGGATATCGAGGCGTAGTCGTGGTGGGGAGGGGTTGCAGTTCGGTGGTCTGAGGATCTCGTCACTGCTTTTTGCGGATGATGTGGTCCTCATTGGATCATCGGCTTGTGACCTTCAGCACTCACTGGATCGGCTGGCGGCCGAGTGTGAAGCGGCTGGGATGAGGATCAGCACCGCTAAATCTGAGGCCATGACTCTTAGCAGGAAACCGATGGATTGCTTACTCCGGGTAGGAAATGAGTCCTTAGCCCAAGTGAAGGAGTTCAAGTACCTCGGGGTCTTGTTCGCGAGTGAGGGTACTATGGAGCGTGAGATTGGCCGGAGAATCGGAGCAGCGGGGGCGGTATTGCGTTCGCTTTACCACACCGTTGTAACGAAAAGAGAGCTGAGCCGCAAGGCAAATCTCTCGATCTACCGGTCGATCTTCGTTCCTATCCTCACCTATGGTCATGAGGGCTGGGTGATGACCGAAAGGACGAGATCGCGGGTACAAGCGGCCGAGATGAGTTTTCTCAGAAGGGTGGCTGGCGTCTCCCTTAGAGATAGGGTGAGAAGCTCAGTCATCCGTGAGGGATTCGGATTAGAGCCGCTGCTCCTTTACTTAGAAAGGAGTCAGCTGAGGTGGTTCGGGCATCTGGTAAGGATGCCCACTGGGCGCCTCCCTTGGGAGGAGTTTCAGGCACGTCCAGTGGGGAGGACACCTCGGGGAAGACCCAGGACTAGGTGGAGAGATTATATCTCAACACTGGCCTGGGAACGCCTCGGGATCCCCCCGTCAGAGCTGGTCAATGTGGCCCGGGAAAGGGAAGTCTGGGGCCCCCTGCTTGAGCTGCTCCCCCCGCGACCCGACCCCGAATAAGCGGATGACGATGAGATGATGAGAACTTTAGGAAGTTTTAACTTTAGGAAACTTTAACATTAGGAAGCTTTAACTTTAGGAAGCTTTAACTTTAGGAAGTTTTAACTTTAGGAAACTTTAACATTAGGAAGCTTTAACTTTAGGAAGCTTTAACTTTAGGAAGCTTTACCTTTATGAAGTTTTAACTTTAAGAAGTTTTAACTTTAAGAAGTTTTAACTTTAGGAAGCTTTAACTTTAGGAAGCTTTAACATTCGCTCCAGTGGAAACTTACCATCTCTGACAATGACTTCAAAGTCTCTGTGTGATTCTTCACCCACAGAACATCTGTAGCGTCCTGAGTCGGAGCTGATGAGCTTGGTGATGGTCACAAACAGAAATCCTCCTTGTCCTCCATGTTCTGTGAAATACCTGATGCTGTATCTTCCACTTCGTTCTTTGTAACCACTTGTTTGGACGAGAACGTTCTTGGTCTCTCCACATTCTTCTCTGCAGAAGTATTTATTTCCTTTGGGGTTAGTGAAGAAACATTCAACAGTGAGGTCTCCTCCACTTCTCTTATAGAGCTGTTTTACTTCAGAGCTTCCGTCCAGCCGAGCTGTTGAGAAGACAAACATCTGTAGTTAAAGGATCAACACGTAGGACTGACAGCCAGTGTTTCAAACAGGTACTGCAGCCCATATTCAGTTATCAGTCCCCCCCCCCCCCCCCCCGGCTCTGCACTTTGTCCAAACGGCTGCAGCACGAGACAAGAAGCAAGAAAGAGACTCACCTCGGGGCCTCCAGGTAATTCAACGTCCCTGCTTCAGAAAGAAGGACGACACAGTTTTATGTATTATAGTTGAAACTCACCATCAGTGACGATGATCTGAAACTCCTGATACCTAAAAGAAGAAGAAGAACCATAGAGGCCACACTGGTACGTTCCAGAGTCAGACTTGCTCAGATGTGTGACGGTCACTGTCAGATCTCTCTTTAGGATACCTGGTTCATATTTGATGCTGTATCGTCCGTTCCTCGCTTCATTTTCTTCTGTTTCAATGAGAACATCTCCTTCTTCACATCGTCCCCGACAGAACTTCCTGCTTCCGTAATCCCAATAGAAGGAATATTTGACTCTGATGTTTCCTCCTTCATTAGCTGAGTAGGTGAGGATCACTGCGCTGACGTCATCTGAACAGTCACACAAGAACAGTCATTAGATTATGATCATTAGTGTTGTAATAACTGAACATCTACACAGAGTCTGATGTTAAACCCAAAGACTGAATGTTCCTGTTTTCATTCACATCTTTCTTTTCTCCTTCCTCTTTTCTTCTCACTGCAGTTTCTCTGTGTCAGTAAAGATTTCATTTAAACTGTAAAAATGAAAGTTAATTTATTGAAACTGATTATTTGTGGGAAGTCAGAGCACAACACACTGACCGACTACAGTAGATATGATGGATAACTGTGGAGCGCTAACTGAACACAGTCATTGGGACAAAATGGAATTATTTATTTATGTATTAGTATTAATACATGACATCAGTGCTACTCCCAGAACATGGAGGCAAACAGAGACCTGTGGCTTTATCTCATCAAACCTTGGTCCTGTTGCTGAAGGCCTCCTACGGGTCTCAGAGCTGCAGCAGCTGCAGAGGAGGCTGAGAAGGCGTCCAGGGGTTTAGTGGGATACTCCCCACTCACCCTACTGGTCCCACTTGCTGTGTCTATGATTGAGTTGGAACAGAAGACGTCTCATCTGTTCTGTTGGAAATGTCTAACATCACTGTGAGAAGATGTAATGTTCTTCCAGCAGAAGGAGACGGTGAACAACACAACTGTGTAGTAACAAGAACTGAAGTTTGTTCCTCCAGATCAGACGTACAGGAATCACCACTGAAGAATCCAGACCCTGAGCTGTTTCTGGATCAGCGTCTCACAATTCAGACACAGGATCAACTCCAGTGTGTTGTGGTAACAGCTCATGATGCATTGATCACATGACCACTCCCGGCTTCTGTCTGCACAGGCAGCAGAGCTCTCTGCTCTCAGTGAAGCAAGTTGAAGGGAGATGGTGAACATCTACACTGACAGTAGATCATTCCTCACATCATCAGGCAAACCAACTCCTTACATCATGCTGCAGTGTCCCAGATGTTTGATGCTCCCCTCCTCCCCAAACAGGTCTCAGTATGTAAATGTGATGCTCTCACTTCTAATAATGACCTGGTGTCACAAGAGGAGGCCGGAGCGGGTACAGCAGTGAAAGCAGCTGCTCACCAACCACTTCCTGCCTCACACATTCTCTTACAGGTTACAACCCCCCCCCCTCACTGCTCACTTACAGGAACTCCAACTTAGACTCACAGCGGTTGAGCATGTACTGTGAAAGAAATGTGGCTGCACATACACAGATGGTTGTTAAAGACGCACTCCCTACCCCGGCCACCGGACCACTCAGTGACCTGAAGCCCGGTCACTGGGTGGTAGTGACAGATCTTAGGAGGAGAAGATGACACAGACGCTGGACAGGACCAAACCAGATCCTACTAACAACACACACAGCAGTGGAGGTCACTGACAGGACAAAGTGGATTCATACCAGTCACTGCAAGAGAGTTCCAGAACCAGACCATCCACTCACTGTACACACACTGAATACAACCAGGCCTGTGTGGCCTTATGGCAGTGGTCCGCAAACCTTTTACAGTCCCGTACCCCTTCAGACATTCCAACACCAGCTACGTAGCCCCCCCCCCCCCCCCACACACACACATATAAAGCCTCTGACCCGACGTTACACTTCTTGGTCCGTGTTTCAAGACGGGTCGGGTGGGTTGCCGACATTGCCACAGACCCCTGGCGCCTGGTTTGCGAGGGCCCCTCCCGGCCCTGAGCGATGCAACGCAGTTGAGGCAAACTGAGAAAAGTTCCCCCCAGTCGACAGTCGCTCCCTCTGCCCCCGGCAAATATCAAATCCTCTCCCTGCGTACCCCCTGAACCACTTTGTGTACCCCTGGGGGTTCGCATACCCCAGTTTTGGAACCGATGCCTAAGGGGAACTGTACTTTTCCTCCTGTCTATAGTAATAGTTGTTTTCCTAATCGTCTGGATATTGGGCCGGCTCCTCAGTCAGGTCCTTATGACTCCTTACTTCCTGCTACAACCTTCTAGGACCCCATTCAACATGAGGGGGACACAGGATTGTAAATCTACATCTTCTTATTTTAATTATTTGAGACAAAAGCAGATTATAGTGGAGGAAGACATTTAGAGATCTGAAATAAGGATCGGGCTGAATCTCATGGATCAGACAGAGAAGAGACTTTCCTCTGAGTGAGTTTGATAAATGATGAAGATACTCACACAGGAAGAAGCAGTAGATCAAAGTGTAGCAGACGTTCATGTCGAGGCTCTGATGGTTGAAGCTGATTCTGCTCTTTCTTCAATGATAAATAAGGAACTTGTCATTTCTCTAATTAACAGAGTCCCTCCCCCCCGACACCACACACAGCATCAGCTCCATCACCAATCATCCACTTCCTGTTTACCTTCACCTCCATGACACAAATCTTGTTTACACCCAGTGAATTTGATTAACACTCTTAAATAAATGTGTCCAAGAGGTGCCTTCATATTTCAATATGAAAACAGCTGTGATGGCCAATGAGTGATCAGATATATTGATGAACCTTGAAACATGGTCCCACGTCTCCACATGTTAGAGTTCTGGAGTTTTAAAGGATCCTGATGAGCTGTTGGACTAAGACACATGTTTTAAAGGTAAAGTCTCAGGAGGATTTCTTTCTATAAGGAGGATCTCACTGATTGGAGGATCCCACAGAGTTTCTAGGACATTGGACATTTTGAGTTGGTGAGGTTTAGAATCTGATTGAACTTTAGATGCATTTTGGAGTTATGGGGTCAGGTGACGTCTTTTCAGTTTAAGATCTGTTGGAGGCAGTGAAATGAAAAGTTTGTCAGATTGTCTGTGTTTAACCTGGATCACAACTTTATTCTGTTTTCTGCTCCTCTTCAGTGAGTCTGCAGGAGCTCAGCACGTCACTGACACAAACTGGTTTAAACACAGGAAACTCAAACCACTGGATCGGCTGCTGGTTTCTCAGGGTCAGAAAACAAACTGAGCACAGTAACAAGCTCCTGGTCTGGATTCACACAAACTCATGTTTTGTGCGAACAGAAGAAACTAAAGTATTTATCACTTCACAGCCTCTGCTACACACTGCCACCTACTGGGACAGTTACCACATTTCAATAACCTGGAACTTACGTACTACATATCGTTTCAAAGACGATATGTGTCATGTTATATTTTATACATTCTAAAGTAATATCTCTCTATTAATAAATGTACCCATGCAGACGGTTCTGGTGATTTTCTATTTCTAGTTTCAGAGAAAAACAATAATCCACACTCACAATCACACCTTCAGTCCATCAAGCTAAATATGTTGGACTAGATAACACCCCCCCCCCCCCCCCCCCACACACACACACACCACCACCACCACCACCTCCACACACACACACACACACACACAAACACACCATCACCACCACAACCACCTCCACCACACACACACACACACACGCACACACACACACACACACACACACACACACACACACACACACACACACACACACACAGGAGAGTGTTTGATGAAAGTCCCAGATTGTGTTTCCACTGACCTGCAGTACCAGAAATTACCAACAGGAAGTAACTGCATATTAATTAATTTACCTTTTTGTATTTTAAATTTGTATAATTGAATAAAGCAGAGAAACACGATTTTAACCAAATATTTTATGTTAATCCTGATGCTCCCAAAAACAACCAACACGACAATAAACTTAAACATGAATTATTTGTCTTCAACCTGTTTTAATTTTCTGTGATAATAAAACATTGTCAACATAAATAATATGAAGCTAAAATAAGACTGAGAAGAGACTTTTGTCTTCATGTGCTTCAGATGATCTTCAGCAGCTTCTGTCAACGTGTTCGTTTATCACAAATATGAGAAGAGCCGGTCTGGACTAATTCAACAAGGATTTATTAAGAAGCAATGAAAAGTTAACAGCATAGCTATGAGCGCTCATGCACAGCCTCGGATAAACAAGAAGCACGGGGTAGTCAATAGTCTCGCTGAAAAGACGATGATTGTTATATTTATAACAGTAGGTATAATTTGATTGGTCAAAAAAATGAAGGGGTGTCACCGCAAATCAATGTGGTTCTCCCTGGTTGGTGCACAGGCTTAGATCCACTCCTATTGGCTCTGGAACCAGGAAGTGACAAAGAGCCACTCCCAGTCACGCTGCTCCTCTGATAGTTGAAGGACAAATCTCCACACCATGACAGTTGGATTTTGTGTTTCATAAACTAGCCTTGACTCGGCTGACGCCTTGTGGGTCAATGTTGTTGTTCATTGGAGTAAAGAATATTGTGTTCCTGGTCTATCGGCTGTATGTTCTATTTGTGTAAACATTCGAAACAACTAAACCAGAACAACACTTTTCTATCTTCCCCCAGAACCTGGGGCAGCTGCTTGAACTCTGTGTGATGTTGAATGAATCTGAGGGAGTTATGCTTTAATATAAAAAGTTAAATATGAGAAGAAGTTAATGTACAGTGTATCGTATGTCACAGATTTATCCCACAACAGGCAGCGGCTCTCATCAGACCCTTTATCAAGACAGGTGTGAGACTGACCAGCGATGTGACGCACACACACTCTAACTTCAAGATTGACACAAAGCACCAAAGGTTATTATAAATCATTTGTGTGAAAGCCATATATCTGGCCCAAACTGCTCCTGCCCCCACCCTCCTGCTTTATTGTTTAGACTTTCAGTTCTAATGCCATCTTCACAGACACACACACAGACAAGCTAAAATATAAAATGCCAACACTTCCTGTCGGCCAATGAGAGAGGAGACGCTGAAGTGACAGATCATCTACTGAAGGACGGAGTAGACTACATCATCCTCATCGGAGGGGGTGGGGGGTGCTGTTAGCAGAGCCTGTAGCCCTGTTGGAATAATCCCCCCCGATCGCAGGTGAGTCAACCTGAGCTGTCGTCAGCCTGGAAAAAGAAAACAGACAAAGTGTATTTGTGTGACTTTACTTTACTATTGTGTTATTACACTTAAAACCACCTCCTCTGAAGCTTTGACTCTAAATGATCAGAATTGACTAAATGAACATCAGCTGTTTGAAGAAGACTTCTTAGTAGAATGTTCACTGACGTAGGCTCAGAAACTTCTGTTGACCTCCATTCTATTACGACCAGTGGAGTCGCCCTCTGCTGGTCAATCGAGAGAACACAGGTTTGTACGTAGTCTCTGTCCGTCGTTATTCACAGTCTACGTTTCCTTCATGTGTTTCTGGATCACCTTCATGTTTAAGTGACCTGGTAGAGATTTTAATGTTGTAATGCTTTTCCTTACATTGTGCTGAGAAGTAGCAGCAGTGACAAAGCTGTAGTCATCACCGGCTGTGACTGGTTGTGTTGTGTTGTACTTGACGTAAGAATAATCTGGAGAGATTTCCACAGCAGCAGGAGGTCGGCCCTCGTCTCTGAAATCCTCGTACACGGGGTCGGGCTGCAGGAGACCAAGAGATTTGAGTTTCATTAATCAACAAAACTAAACCATTTAAATATCAACATGTTATAATCTGCTCCTCTTTGGAGGAATCTGATCTTTTTCTTTATCTCTCTTCTTTTTAACTTTTAATGACTTTCTCGTTTTCAAATCTTTTCTGGATGTTGGTCGAGTTTCGTCACCTCAGAGACGTTTGTGTTACTAACGACTGAAACTCACCTCAGGGACGTTTGTGTTACTAACGACTGAAACTCACCTCAGAGACGTTTGTGTTACTATCGACTGAAACTCACCTCAGAGACGTTTGTGTTACTAACGACTGAAACTCACCTCAGAGACGTTTGTGTTACTATCGACTGAAACTCACCTCAGAGACGTTTGTGTTACTAACGACTGAAACTCACCTCAGGGACGTTTGTGTTACTAACGACTGAAACTCACCTCAGGGACGTTTGTGTTACTAACGGCTGAAACTCACCTCAGGGACGTTTGTGTTACTAACGACTGAAACTCACCTCAGGGACGTTTGTGTTACTAACGACTGAAACTCACTTCAGGGACGTTTGTGTTACTATCGACTGAAACTCACCTCAGAGACGTTTGTGTTACTAACGACTGAAACTCACCTCAGGGACGTTTGTGTTACTATCGACTGAAACTCACCTCAGGGACAGAAGCAGGATCCGTCTCCACCGGAGCTTCTGAAAACACAAGAGGAAATCAAACTGGGTCCTGAGTTCACATCTGGAGCTTCAGCAGCAGAAGGTGACAACACAGGTTCTTGAGTCCAATCAAAACTTCTATTATATTGTTAGGCCATGGTTTTTGTGAAACCAAAGCCCGGCCACATGTTCTTGAGAGCGCATGGGCTGGAGCGAACTCATTCTCCCAAGATGCCACCGGTCTCATTGTTCTGAGAAAGTCAGGGGAACTCCGTCTCCAGGATGTAACAGGATGCTACATTTTCTGTGATCTGGAAAATGTCACGCATAGGTGTGAAAAGCCACAAAATGCTCACCTCCTATTGGTCACTATGGCCAATTGACCTGTGGGTCATCATCCCAATATAAGGAGAGGTCTCCCACAAACTCTTCCTCTCTCACCAATCCACAACCTTCCAGCAGGGAGGCCGCCAGCTTCTCCTCCTGCATCGGCGAGAGGAGAAACCTGATTTCTCCAGCTCAACTCTTCTCTTCCCACCAACAACCGGAGGTCAAAGGTCTAGCTTCCAGCTCATCTTCTCAAAGAAATCTCCTCGCCCTTCAAGCTCTACAAAACTCCTCGTAGCGACTCGTGTCCTGCAGGAGAACTTCAACCAGCATCTGAGCACACGGCTCCACAGTAACGCTAAGGCAGAGACCATTCGACCACTGGAGACTTCACCGAACTGCAAACTGAACAGCAACTTCTTTCCTTTTCCCTCGGACTGGTAATAATCTGGGCTTAATAATTATACATGCTAAGCAAGACTGTTTATTTGATTCTGTGTGTGTTTATAAGTTTGATATGTGTTTCTGATATTGTGTTATAAGTTTAATGAAAGCTAATGTTAGATAGGCCCTCCATAGGCTTCCTCTGTAGGTCTCTCTGACTCTTGCATTCTCTGATTTAACATCCACACAGACACGCATACATCTACACCTAGTTAAACCTTCCCCCTCGGCCGCAAAGCAACCTCAGAAGAAGGGGGGGGGCTAAAACCACAATTTTGAAAGCATTCTAGAAAGGTGTGAAATTTGGTCAGCCATTTTGAGAGGCCCCCTAATTTACATTCACACACACACACACACACACTCACATTTAGTCAGCTAGTCATTAGTTTGATTTCTTTCAGTTTCTTCTTTCACAAAATGTCATTAATATTGCATAAGTGAATTTTGCCAACCGTTACACTGTTAAGAACTCTATTACCTTTACTGTTCATTATATAATCTTTAATAGTAAAATATTGAGATTTCTAATTGAACTAGATCTAAATGAGACTGATCTTAATAAATAAATTGGCTATCTTTTCCCTTCTATGAAGGGCGGTACCCGGCTAGAACTTTAACCAATTAAAGGTATGATTTAATATTAATATTTTTTTTTAAATCAAAATCTGTTTATTGAAGGATTTTCAATATATATAATTGCAATGCTGAATGGACATTACAGAGACAAGAGGCAAACATGAGTACAACAATCAACACCAATGTGTCCAGACAGACATGAATTGGGCAATATAACTTCAGAAAAAAAAAGATACAAGGTAGCAACAGAAAATGAAAAACAGAAGAAAAAAAAATAATGCAACGTTAAACAGAAAAGAAAGAATATATCAAATAAAATCTTCAAATGGAAAATAATCCTTCCCAGTCACTGCCAATACACTACAATAATATGAGCACATTGTCACATCTAGAGCCTGCGCTAAAAATAAGCATAAGCAAAGAGTACATAGCATTGTTAAACTGCACCTAATGGCCAGGTTTTCACAAAATCTGGAATGCATTAAGAAAAGGACCCCACGCCTTCTGAAATCTCCCACTTGATTGCTTAAGCGAGTATCTAACCTTCTCCAATTTTAAGCAGGACATGATTTCTTCTAGCCATTGTGCGTGATTGGGGCAGGAGGCATCCCTCCACCTGAGCAGGATCAGTCGCCTAGCTAGCATGGAGACAAAGGATATAGTACGTCGTTTTTCTATGGACAACTCGACCTCCGTCTCCATGAGCCCAATAAGAGCAATCAACGGACTTGGTTCCAAACTGATGCCTAACACCCGAGAGAGTGTATTGAAAATTTCTCTCCAGTAGTTGGTAAGGCTCGAACAGGACCAGTACATGTAGATGAGTGAAGCTTCAGCAAAACCACATTTGATACAGTGTGGGCTAATATCAGGGTACATAGATGCTAGTTTTGCTTTGGAGATATGAGCCCTGTGCACCACCTTGAACTGAATTAAATTGCGACGTGCACAGAGGGAGGTCGAGCTAACCAGTCTAAGTATGGAAGTCCAAGTGTCTTCTGATAGAGAGAGACCCAAGTCTTCGTCATGCTGTTCTAAGCCTATCTGTGGAGGCACGTCCAAGATCCAACACCATGTTATACAGAACTGAAATTAACTTTTTTTTAAGTGGATTGACAGAGAGGACTCTATCAACAGTGGTCAAGTCTGTTGATATTAAAGAGCCAGGTAAATGAGAAACAACAAAATGCCTTGCTTGAAGATATCTGAAAAAATTTGACTTAGGAAGACTGAATTTTTCACTTAGCTGCTCAAAAGATGCCCGGCTGTTGCCTATGAACAGGTCTTTAAAGCGCATGATACCCTTCCTGTGCCATTCACGAAAAGCAGAATCCTGGCAGGACGGTTTAAAAAGATGGTTTGATGCGATGGGGTTCAGAAGAGAGAAGCCCTGAAATCCAAAATATTTCCTAAATTGTGCCCAAATTTTTAAAGAATGTTTAACCACCGGATTTGTAATGAATCTGAGTGAGTGAAGTGGGAGTGGGGATCCGAGAAGTGCAAGAATTGATATATTATCATCCGACTGTAGCTCCATCTCTACCCAGTCAGGGCAGTCAGGTCGGCTGTAGTAAAAAGACCAAAACGCAAGACAGCGCAAGTTAGAAGCCCAGTAATAGAAACGAAAATTTGGGAGAACAAGACCACCAGTAGCCTTGGTTTTCTGCAGGTGGTTCTTGTTCAAACGTGGTCGTTTACCTTGCCATAAATATGAAGAAATAACTGAATCAAGAAGTCGAAAAAAGGATCCAGGGATAAAGAGAGGTAAGGCCTGGAAAAGGTACAGAAATTTTGGTAAAATGGTCATTTTTACAGAGGTAATACGTCCAACAAGAGATAATGACAAGGGTGACCACTGTGTTAATATTTGTTTAGTCTGATTCAATAACGTGGTAAAGTTGTCTTGGAATAGATCTTTGTGCTTTCTTGTAACTGAGATACCTAGATAGGAAAACTTCTTATCCTCAATTCTAAAAGGCAAATTGGCAAGGTCTAAAGCTTCGAATGCCTTCTCTGCATCGAGAGAGACAACGCATTCTGGGATATCTTCAGAGGGAGAGTAGATAATGTCAAGCAGTCGTCTAATATTAAAATAGGATTGCCTGCCTTTAACAATGCCAGTTTGGTCTTTGGATATGATTGTGGGGAGGGCATCTCCAATCTATGGGCTAGGACCTTGGCTACAATTTTAGCATCCATGTTAAGGAGAGAAATAGGCCTGTAGGAGGCACATTCAGTCGGATCTTTACCCTTCTTAGCAATAAGGGTAATACAGGCCTCAGTAAATGATGGAGGAAGTGAGCCTTGCCTGCAAGATTCAGAGAGGACTGAGCATAACAGTGGGGAAAGCAGAAGAGAGAATTTCTTAAAAAATTCTGCCGGGAAGCCATCGGGGCCTGGGCACTTGCCTGAGTGCATTGAAGAAATGGCTGAAGCTATTTCTGTCTGGGATATAGGTTCTTCCAATCTTTTCGTTATGTCTGATGAAAGACTAGGGATGTTAAGACCACTTAGAAAGTCAGAAATTGCATTAGAATCACTCTGACAATCTGAGGTATAAAGCTGGGTGTAAAAGTCCCTGAATGCTTCATTAATCTGTAGGCGATCTGCAGTTGTAAGGCCATTTGGTAACCGGATCTTAGAAATATTTTGTTTTGCTTTGTGACCTTTGAGTTGGGGCTAAAACCACCATTTTGAAAGCATTCTAGAAAGGTGTGAAATTTGGTCAGCCATTTTGAGAGGCCCCCTAATTTACATTCACACACGCACACTCACATTTAGTCAGCTAGTCATTAGTTAGTTTGATTGTTTAGTTATTTGTGTTTTTATACTTTATTATTTTCATAATAAATGTTCTTCTTTCACAAAATGTCATTAATATTGCATAAGTGAATTTTGCCAACCGTTACACTATTAAAAACTCCATAACCTTCACTGTTCATTATATAATCTTTAATAGTAAAATATTGAGATTTCTAATTGAACTAGATCTAAATGAGACTGATCTTAATCAATAAATTGGCTATCTTTTCCCTTCTTTGAAGGGTGGTGCCCGGCTAGAACTTTAACCAATTAAAGTTATGATTTAATATTAATACTTTAAATATTAATGTTTTATATTTTATTTTGATAACCAAATTTATTGAGTGCCTAAAGGCAAACCATTTTCTGGAAACACTTTTTATGCACTAATGTACAACAATATCTATCTATCTATTTATCTATCTTCTAGTACTGTATTTTTGTTGTAGTATTTGTTGTAGTATTTGTTCTAGTATTTCCTTGTGTCTGACCTGAACGAACGTTTTCTTCTGTGTTTTGATTCTTAGTGAGTTTTCCTTCTTCTCCTTATTTCTGCATGTAAACGTTGGAACTTGTGTTTCGTGTTTGCTGCTGAATCAGATTCTGGGTTTTGATCTCGATGATTTTCATCTTCACTGAAAACTGAAGATCCAGTTGTTGTGTGTGTGATCAGCACGTGTGTACTTGGATGTGTGTGTATTTCCTGTGGCCTCACCTCTGGGTCTGTTAGTCCTGTTTCTGCAGAATATCAGTGCGGCCCCTGATAACAGGACGACCAGTACGACCAGCGTCAGTCTCACAGTCAGAATCAAGTTCTTGGTGGAGAAAGTATCAGCTCCTGAGCATTAATACAGGACACATATTAAAATCTGTGTTTCAGCTTCAACAGGCACTGAGAGGACGCAGGTACATGTGTTTACCTGTGGTCTCAGGTGTCTGGTCCTCAGACTGGTTGGTGGTTTCAGGTGAAGTTGATGAACTGGGAGATGTTGTTGTGGAGTCTGAGGGAAAAATACACAGATTCACAGAAATCCTGACGACAGACGACAGATGATCGTCAGAGGAACTACAAGTCACTTATTCATAAACTGGAAAACGTTTCTATCTGATGTGGATCTGGACCAAATCAGTGAATTATTATCTGAAAAATCAATAATAATTTAATTAAATTAAATTCATATGTAAATCTTCCCTGAGCAAACATCCTTCCACCAGGTTTACTGGAAATCTGTCATCGTTCTAACAGACGGACGAAAACCAACAGAACGATGTGTTAGAGTGTTAGAGCTTTAACTTTAGGAAGCTTTAACTTTAACTTTAGGAAGCTTTAACTTTAGGAAGTTTTAACTTTAGGAAGCTTTGACTTTAACTTTAGGAAGCTTTAACTTTAGGAAGCTTTGACTTTAGGAAGCTTTAACTTTAACTTTAGGAAGCTTTAACTTTAGGAAGCTTTGACTTTAGGAAGCTTTGACTTTAGGAAGCTTTAACTTTAGGAAGCTTTAACTTTAACTTTAGGAAGCTTTAACTTTAGGAAGCTTTGACTTTAGGAAGCTTTAACTTTAGGAAGCTTTAACTTTAACTTTAGGAAGCTTTAACTTTAGGAAGCTTTCACTTTAACTTTAGGAAGCTTTGACTTAAGGATGACACACCGCGGTGAGGTTTGTCTTGTCTTGGGTTTTTTTGTCTGGTAACTTCCTGTTTTATTTTGAAATCCTAACTCTCCTCTCGTTTCAGGTCACTTGCCCTTCCTCATGTGTCACTGATCCCGGATTGTTTCCACCTGTTCCCTTCACCCTTATGTGCTTATAGTCTGCGTCTCCCCTTTGTCTTGTGCCAAAGTGTTTCGTCCTTGTCCGTGCACCTAAGCCCTTTTCCACAGTCATTGTCGTTTTTTGCCTATGAGGTTTGATTTTTCGTTTGTTAAAGTTTTCTAGTTTAGCTTTGTTTTGTGTTGTTTGTAATCTGTTCTTCTTCCTCTCTTTTGGAGCGATTTATGTTTAGAGAGTTTTAGTTAGTTTGATGAGCCTCCTGTTTAGGTGAGCCTTTTCTTTTGTCCCGTTTCACAGTGGTTTGGTTTTCCTCCTTCGGCAGCGCTTTTTATTTTTTGCTCTAGCCTTTTGTTTGTCACCTTCGGGAGCGATTTATGTATCATACCTCTTTCCTTGTCTAGTGAGTGTTTTGAATTTATTAGGGAGTTTTCCTATCTCCGAGTTATTCTTTCAGGCCATAGATATATTAAGTGAGTTTTTCATAGCCCAATTGTTTGTCACTCTTCATAGAGGATCGGAATTCAATAAAGTGTGCTGGTATGTGTAATCCTCTGCATCTGAGTCCTCATTTCAGTCCAGGCCTGACAAAGGAAGCTTTAACTTTAGGAAGTTTTAACTTTAGGAAGTTTTAACTTTAGGAAGTTTTAACTTTAGGAAGTTTTAACTAAGAAGCTTTAACTTTAGTAAGCTTTAACTTTAGGAAGCTTTAACTTTAGGAAGTTTTAACTTCAGGAAGTTTTAACTAAGAAGCTTTAACTTTAGTAAGCTTTAACTTTAGGAAGCTTTAACTTTAGGAAGCTTTAACTTTAGGAAGCTTTAACTTTAGGAAGCTTTAACTTTAGGAAGCTTTAACTTTAGGAAGCTTTAACTTTAGGAAGTTTTAACTTTAGGAAGCTTTGACTTTAGGAAGCTTTGACTTTAGGAAGCTTTGACTTTAGGAAGCTTTGACTTTAGGAAGCTTTAACTTTAGGAAGCTTTAACTTTAGGAAGCTTTAACTTTGGGAAACTTTAGGAAGCTCTAACTTTAGGAAGCTTTGACTTTAGGAAGCTTTGACTTTAGGAAGCTTTAACTTTAGGAAGCTTTAACTTTAGGAAGCTTTAACTTTAGGAAGCTTTGACTTTTGGAAGCTTTGACTTTAGGAAGCTTTAACTTTAGGAAGCTTTAACTTTAGGAAGCTTTAACTTTGGGAAACTTTAGGAAGCTCTAACTTTAGGAAGCTTTGACTTTAGGAAGCTTTGACTTTAGGAAGCTTTGACTTTAGGAAGCTTTAACTTTAGGAAGATTTAACTTTAGGAAGCTTTAACTTTAGGAAGCTTTAACTTTAGGAAGCTTTGACTTTAGTAAGCTTTAACTTTAGGAAGCTTTAACTTTAGGAAGCTTTGACTTTAGGAAGCTTTGACTTTAGGAAGCTTTAACTTTAGGAAGCTTTAACTTTAGGAAGCTTTAACTTTAGGAAGCTTTGACTTTTGGAAGCTTTGACTTTAGGAAGCTTTAACTTTAGGAAGCTTTAACTTTAGGAAGCTTTAACTTTGGGAAACTTTAGGAAGCTCTAACTTTAGGAAGCTTTGACTTTAGGAAGCTTTGACTTTAGGAAGCTTTGACTTTAGGAAGCTTTAACTTTAGGAAGATTTAACTTTAGGAAGCTTTAACTTTAGGAAGCTTTAACTTTAGGAAGCTTTGACTTTAGTAAGCTTTAACTTTAGGAAGCTTTAACTTTAGGAAGCTTTGACTTTAGGAAGCTTTGACTTTAGGAAGCTTTAACTTTAGGAAGATTTAACTTTAGGAAGCTTTAACTTTAGGAAGCTTTAACTTTAGGAAGCTTTAACTTTAGGAAGTTTTAACTTTAGGAAGCTTTGACTTTAGTAAGCTTTGACTTTAGTAAGCTTTGACTTTAGTAAGCTTTAACTTTAGGAAGCTTTAACTTTAGGAAGCTTTAACTTTAGGAAGCTTTAACTTGAGGAAGCTTTAACTTGAGGAAGCTTTAACTTTAGGAAGCTTTAACTTTAGGAAGCTTTAACTTTGGGAAACTTTAGGAAGCTTTGACTTTAGGAAGCTTTGACTTTAGGAAGCTTTGACTTTTGGAAGCTTTGACTTTAGGAAGCTTTAACTTTAGGAAGCTTTAACTTTAGTAACCTTTAACTTTAGTAAGCTTTAACTTTAGTAAGCTTTAACTTTAGGAAGTTTTAACTTTAGGAAGCTTTAACTTTAGGAAGCTTTGACTTTAGGAAGCTTTGACTTTTGGAAGCTTTGACTTTAGGAAGTTTTAACTTTAAGAAGTTTTAACTTTAGGAAGCTTTAACTTTAGGAAGCTTTGACGTTCGCTCCAGTGGAAACTTACCATCTGTGACAATGACTTCAAAGTCTCTGTGTGATTCTTCACCCACAGAACATCTGTAGCGTCCTGAGTCGGAGCTGATGAGCTGTGTGATGGTCACAAACAGAAATCCTCCTCCTTCAGATCCTGGTAAATACCTGATGCTGTATCTGCCACTTTGATCTTCGTCACCACTTGTTTGGATGAGAACGTTCTTTGTCTCTCCACATTCTTCTCTGCAGAAGAATTTACTTCCTTTGGGGTTAGTGAAGAAACATTCAACAGTGAGGTCTCCTCCACTTCTCTTATAGAGCTGTTTTACTCCAGAGCTTCCGTCCAGCTGAGCTGTTGAGAAGACAAACATCTGAAGTTAAAGGATCAACACGTAGGACTGACAGCTAGTGTTTCAAACAGGTACTGCAGCCCATATTCAGTTATCAGTCCCCCCCCCCCCCCCCCGTCTCTGCAGTTTGTCCAAACGGCTGCAGCACGAGACAAGAAGCAGGAAAGAGACTCACCTCGGGGCCTCCAGGTAATTTCAACGTCCCTGCTTCAGAAAGAAGGACGACACAGTTTTATGTATTTTAGTTGAAACTCACCATCAGTGACGAGGATTTTAAACTCCCGATACAAAGAAGAAAATCTGCGGAGGCCAAACTGGTACGTTCCAGAGTCAGACTTTCTGAGCTGTGTGATGGTCACTGACAGATCTCCTTTATAATAACCTGGTTCATATTTGATGCTGTATCGTCCGTTCCTCGCTTCATTTTCTTCTGTTTCAATGAGAACATCTCCTGCTTCACATCGTCCCCGACAGAACATCCTTCTTCCGTAATCCCAATAGAAGGGATATTCGACTCTGATGTTTCCTCCTTCATTAGCTGAGTAGGTGAGGATCTCTGCGCTGACGTCATCTGAACAGTCACACAAGAACAGTCATTAGATTATGATCATTAGTGTGGTAATAACTGAACATCTACACAGAGTCTGAGGTTAAACACAGAGACTGAATGTTCCTGTTTTCATTCACATCTTTCTTTTCTCCCTCCTCTTTTATTCTCACTGCAGTTTCTCTGTGTTAGTGAAGATTTCATTTACACTGTAAAAGTGAAAGTTAATTTATTGAAAGTGATTATTTGTGGGAAGTCAGAGCTCAACACACTGACCGACTAAAGTAGATATAAATATGATGGATAACTGTGGAGCGCTAACTGAACACAGTCATTGGGACAAAATGGAATTATGTATTTATGTATTAGTATTAATACATGACATCAGTGCTACTCCCAGAACATGGAGGCAAACAGAGACCTGTGGCTTTATCTCATCAAACCTTGGTCCTGTTGCTGAAGGCCTCCTACGGGTCTCAGAGCTGCAGCAGCTGCAGAGGAGGCTGAGAAGGCGTCCAGGGGTTTAGTGGGATACTCCCCACTCACCCTACTGGTCCCACTTGCTGTGTCTCTGATTGAGTTGGAACAGAAGACGTCTCATCTGTTCTGTTGGAAATGTCTAACATCACTGTGAGAAGATGTACTGTTCTTCCAGCAGAAGGAGACGGTGAACAACACAACTGTGTAGAAACAAGAACTGAAGTTTGTTCCTCCAGATCAGACGTACAGGAATCACCACTGAAGAATCCAGACCCTGAGCTGTTTCTGGATCAGCGTCTCACAATTCAGACACAGGATCAACTCCAGTGTGTTGTGGTAACAGCTCATGATGCATTGATCACATGACCACTCCCGGCTTCTGTCTGCACAGGCAGCAGAGCTCTCTGCTCTCAGTGAAGCAAGTTGAAGGGAGATGGTGAACATCTACACTGACAGTAGATCATTCCTGACATCATCAGGCAAACCAACTCCTTACATCATGCTGCAGTGTCCCAGATGCTTGATGCTCCCCTCCTCCCCAAACAGGCCTCAGTATGTAAATGTGATGCTCTCACTTCTAATAATGACCTGGTGTCACAAGAGGAGGCCGGAGCGGGTACAGCAGTGAAAGCAGCTGCTCACCAACCACTTCCTGCCTCACACATTCTCTTACAGGTTACAACCCCCCCCCCCTCACTGCTCACTTACAGGAACTCCAACTTAGACTCACAGCGGTTGAGCGTGTATTGTGAAAGAAATGTCGCTGCACATACACAGATGGTTGTTAAAGACGCACTCCCTACCCCGGCCACCGGACCACCCAGTGACCTGAAGCCCGGTCACTGGGTGGTAGTGAAAGATCTTAGGAGGAGAAGATGACACAGACGCTGGACAGGACCAAACCAGATCCTGCTAACAACACACAGCAGTAGAGGTCACTGACAGGACAAAGTGGATTCATACCAGTCACTGCAAGAGAGTTCCAGAACCAGAGCCTCCACCCACTGTAAACACACTGAATACAACCAGGCCTGTGTGGCCTTAGGGGAACTGTACTTCCTCCTGTCATTAGTAATAGTTGTTTTCCTAATCGTCTGGATATTGGGCCGGCTCCTCAGTCAGGTCCTTATGACTCCTTACTTCCTGCTACAACCTTCTAGGACCCCATTCAACATGAGGGGGACACAGGATTGTAAATCTACATCTTTTTAATTTAATTAATTGAGACAAAAGCAGATTATAGTGGAGGGAGACATTTTGAGATCTGAAATAAGGATCGGGCTGAATCTCATGGATCAGACAGAGAAGAGACTTTCCTCTGAGTGAGTTTGATAAATGATGAAGATACTCACACAGGAAGAAGCAGCAGATCAAAGTGTAGCAGACGTTCATGTCGAGGCTCTGATGGTTGAAGCTGATTCTGCTCTTTCTTCACTGATAAATAAGGAACTTGTCACTTCTCTAATTAACAGAGTCCCTCCCCCCCGACACCACACACAGCATCAGCTCCATCACCAATCATCCACTTCCTGTTTACCTTCACCTCCATGACACACATCTTGTTTACACCCAATGAATTTGATTAACACTCTTAAATAAATGTGTCCAAGAGGTGCCTTCATATTTCAATATGAAAACAGCTGTGATGGCCAATGAGTGATCAGATATATTGATGAACTTGAAACATGGTCCCACGTCTCCACATGTTAGAGTTCAGGAGTTTTAAAGGATCCTGATGAGCTGTTGGACTAAGACACATGTTTTAAAGGTAAAGTCTCAGGAGGATTTCTTTCTATAAGGAGGATCTCACTGATTGGAGGATCCCACAGAGTTTCTAGGACATTGGACATTTTGAGTTGGTGAGGTTTAGAATCTGATTGAACTGTAGATGCATTTTGGAGTTATAGGGTCAGGTGATGTCTTCTCAGTTTAAGATCTGTTGGAGGCAGTGAAATGAAAAGTTTGTCAGATTCTCTGTGTTTAACCTGGATCACAACTTTATTCTGTTCGGAGCAGCACCTGAGTGTGATGTCAGAGGAACTGTGTGAATATGGTTTATTACTGTACAACTTCCACAAGTTCAGATAAAGTGGACAAGTTAGTTACTCATTGAATAAACTATCAAACTAATTAATTTAACTTTAATTAGGATCAACACAGAATTGGGCATATTAGCTGCTCAAAAGTCAGGAGCTCTGAAACCCTGCAGCAGGTGTGAGGCGCTGCAGCAGAGAACCAGCAGAGGGCAGAAGATCTCTGCTTCACTGGTGAGGAGCTGGAGATGTGCTCCTCTTCAGTGAGTCTGCAGGAGCTCAGCACGTCACTGACACGAACTGGTTCAAACACAGGAAACTCAAACCACTGGATCGGCTGCTGGTTTCTCTGGGTCAGAAAACAAACTGAGCACAGTAACAAGCTCCTGGTCTGGATTCACACAACCTCATGTATGTGTGAACAGAAGAAACTAAAGTATTTATCACTTCACAGCTCTGCTACACACTGCCACCTACTGGTACCGTTACCACATTTCAATAACCTGGAACTTACATACTACATATCGTTTCAAAGACGATTCGTGTCATGTTATATTTTATACATTCTAAAGTAATATCTCTCTATTAATAAATGTACCCATGCAGACGGTTCTGGTGATTTTCTATTTCTAGTTTCAGAGAAAAACAATAATCCACACTCACAATCACACCTTCAGTCCATCAAGCTAAATATGTTGGACTAGATAACACCCCCCCCCCCCCCCCCCCACACACACACCACCACCACCACCACCACCTCCACACACACACACACACACACAAACACACCATCACCACCACAACCACCTCCACCACACACACACACACACACACACACACACACACACACACACACACACACACACACACACAGGAGAGTGTTTGATGAAAGTCCCAGATTGTGTTTCCACTGACCTGCAGTACCAGAAATTACCAACAGGAAGTAACTGCATATTAATTAATTTACCTTTTTGTATTTTAAATTTGTATAATTGAATAAAGCAGAGAAACACGATTTTAACCAAATATTTTATGTTAATCCTGATGCTCCCAAAAACAACCAACACGACAATAAACTTAAACATGAATTATTTGTCTTCAACCTGTTTTAATTTTCTGTGATAATAAAACATTGTCAACATAAATAATATGAAGCTAAAATAAGACTGAGAAGAGACTTTTGTCTTCATGTGCTTCAGATGATCTTCAGCAGCTTCTGTCAACGTGTTCGTTTATCACAAATATGAGAAGAGCCGGTCTGGACTAATTCAACAAGGATTTATTAAGAAGCAATGAAAAGTTAACAGCATAGCTATGAGCGCTCATGCACAGCCTCGGATAAACAAGAAGCACGGGGTGGTCAATAGTCTCGCTGAAAAGACGATGATTGTTATATTTATAACACTAGGTATAATTTGATTGGGCCAAATAATGAAGGGGTGTCACCGCAAATCAATGTGGTTCTCCCTGGTTGGTGCACAGGCTTAGATCCACGCCTCTTGGCTCTGGAACCAGGAAGTGACAAGGAGCCACTCCCAGTCACGCTGCTCCTCTGATAGTTGAAGGACAAATCTCCCCACCATGACAGTTGGATTTTGTGTTTCATAAACTAGCCTTGACTCGGCTGACGCCTTGTGGGTCAATGTTGTTGTTCATTGGAGTAAAGAATATTGTGTTCCTGCTCTATCGGCTGTATGTTCTATTTGTGTAAACATTCAAAACAACTAAACCAGAACAACACTTTTCTATCTTCCCCCAGAACCTGGGGCAGCTGCTTGAACTCTGTGTGATGTTGAATGAATCTGAGGGAGTTATGCTTTAATATAAAAAGTTAAATATGAGAAGAAGTTAATGTACAGTGTATCGTATGTCACAGATTTATCCCACAACAGGCAGCGGCTCTCATCAGACCCTTTATCAAGACAGGTGTGAGACTGACCAGCGATGTGACGCACACACAATCTAACTTCAAGATTAACACAAAGCACCAAAGGTTATTATAAATCATTTGTGTGAAGGCCCAAACTGCTCCTGCCCCCAACCTCCTGCTTTATTCTTTAGACTTTCAGTTCTAATGCCATCTTCACAGACACACACACACAGACAAGCTCAAATATAAAATGCCGACACTTCCTGTCGGCCAATGAGAGAGGAGACGCTGAAGTGACAGATCATCTACTGAAGGACGGAGTAGACTACATCATCCTCATCGGAGGGGGTGGGGGGTGCTGTTAGCAAAGCCTGTAGCCCTGTTGGAATTATCCCCCCCCGATCGCAGGTGAGTCAACCTGAGCTGTCGTCAGCCTGGAAAAAGAAAACAGACAAAGTGTATTTGTGTGACTTTACTTTACTATTGTGTTATTACACTTAAAACCACCTCCTCTGAAGCTTTGACTCCAAATGATCAGAATTGACTAAATGAACATCAGCTGTTTGAAGAAGACTTCTTAGTAGAATGTTCACTGACGTAGGCTCAGAAACTTCTGTTGACCTCCATTCTATTACGACCAGTGGAGTCGCCCTCTGCTGGTCAATCCAGAGAACACAGGTTTGTACGTAGTCTCTGTCCGTTCTTATTCACAGTCTACGTTTCCTTCATGTGTTTCTGGATCACCTTCATGTTTAAGTGACCTGGTAGAGATTTTAATGTTGTAATGCTTTTCCTTACATTGTGCTGAGAAGTAGCAGCAGTGACAAAGCTGTAGTCATCACCGGCTGTGACTGGTTGTGTTGTGTTGTACTTGACGTAAGAATAATCTGGAGAGATTTCCACAGCAGCAGGAGGTCGGCCCTCGTCTCTGAAATCCTCGTACACGGGGTCGGGCTGCAGGAGACCAAGAGATTTGAGTTTCATTAATCAACAAAACTAAACCATTTAAATATCAACATGTTATAATCTGCTCCTCTTTGGAGGAATCTGATCTGTTTCTTTAAGATCTCTCTTCTTTTTAACTTTTAATAACTTTCTCTTCTGTTCAAAACTTTTCTGGATGTTGGTCGACAAAGTTTTGTCGCCTCAGGGACGTTTGTGTTACTAACGACTGAAACTCACCTCAGGGACGTTTGTGTTACTAACGACTGAAACTCACCTCAGGGACGTTTGTGTTACTAACGACTGAAACTCACCTCAGGGACGTTTGTGTTACTATCGACTGAAACTCACCTCAGGGACGTTTGTGTTACTAACGACTGAAACTCACCTCAGGGACGTTTGTGTTACTAACGACTGAAACTCACCTCAGGGACGTTTGTGTTACTATCGACTGAAACTCACCTCAGGGACGTTTGTGTTACTATCGACTGAAACTCACCTCAGAGACGTTTGTGTTACTAACGACTGAAACTCACCTCAGGGACGTTTGTGTTACTATCGACTGAAACTCACCTCAGGGACGTTTGTGTTACTAACGACTGAAACTCACCTCAGGGACGTTTGTGTTACTAACGACTGAAACTCACCTCAGGGACGTTTGTGTTACTAACGACTGAAACTTAACTCAGGGACGTTTGTGTTACTAACGACTGAAACTCACCTCAGGGACGTTTGTGTTACTAACGACTGAAACTCACCTCAGGGACGTTTGTGTTACTAACGGCTGAAACTCACCTCAGGGACAGAAGAAGGATCCGTCTCCACCGGAGGTTCTGAAAACACAAGAGGAAATCAAACTGGGTCCTGAGTTCACATCTGGAGCTTCAGCAGCAGAAGGTGACAACACAGGTTCTTTGAGTCCAATCAAAACCTTCTGTTCTATTATATCTATCTGTGTATCTTCTAGTATTTGTTACAATATTTGTCCTAGTATGAGTTCTAGTATTAGTTGTAGTATCTGTCCTGGTGAGTTTTCCTTCTTCTCCTTATTTCTGCACATAAACGTTGGAACTTGTGTTTCGTGTTTGCTGCTGAATCAGATTCTGGGTTTTGATCTCGATGATTTTCATATTCACTGAAAACTGAAGATCCAGTTGTTGTATGTGTGATCAGCATGTGTGTACTTGTGTGTGTGTGTGTATTACCTGTGGCCTCACCTCTGGGTCTGTTAGTCCTGTTTCTGCAGAATATCAGTGCGGCCCCTGATAACAGGACGACCAGGACGACCAGCGTCAGTCTCACAGTCAGAATCAAGTTCTTGGTGGAGAACGTATCAGCTCCTGAGCATTAATACAGGACACATATTAAAATCTGTGTTTCAGCTTCAACAGGCACTGAGAGGACGCAGGTACATGTGTTTACCTGTGGTCTCAGGTGTCTGGTCCTCAGACTGGTTGGTGGTCTCAGGTGTCTGGTCCTCAGACTGGTTGGTGGTTTCAGGTGAAGCTGATGAACGTGTGAAACTGGAGCTGGAACTGGGAGATGTTGTTGTGGAGACTGAGGGAAAAATACAGATTCACAGAAATCCTGACGACAGACGACAGAGAAACTACAAGTCACTTATTCACCAACTGGAAAACCTTTCTATCAGATTTGGATCTGGACCAAATAATAACTTTAGGAAACTTTGACTTTAGGAAGCTTTAACTTTAGGAAGCTTTAACTTTAGGAAGCTTTAACTTTAGTAAGCTTTAACTTTAGGAAGCTTTAACTTTAGGAAGCTTTAACTTTAGTAAGCTTTAACTTTAGGAAGCTTTAACTTTAGGAAGCTTTAACTTTAGGAAGCTTTAACTTAAGGAAGCTTTATCTTTAGGAAGCTTTGACTTTAGGAAGCTTTGACTTTAGGAGGCTTTGATGTTCACTCCAGTGGAAACTTACCATCTCTGACAATGACTTCAAAGTCTCTGTGTGATTCTTCACCAATAGAACATCTGTAGCGTCCTGAGTCGGAGCTGATGAGCTGTGTGATGGTCAAAAACAGAAATCCTCCTCCTCCTTCAGATCTTGAATAATACCTGATGCTGTATCTGCCGCTTTGATCTTCGTCACCACTTGTTTTGATGAGAACGTTCTTGGTCTCTCCACATTCTTCTCTGCAGAAGAATTTACTTCCTTTGGGGTTATTGAAGACACATCGAACAGTGACGTTTCCTCCACTTCTCTTATAGAGCTGTTTTACTCCAGAGCTTCCGTCCAGCCGAGCTGTTGAGAAGACAAACATCTGTAGTTAAAGGATCAACACGTAGGACTGACAGCTAGTGTTTCAAACAGGTACTGCAGCCAATATTCAGTTATCAGTCCCCCCCCCCCCCCCCCCCCGTCTCTGCACTTTGTCCAAACGGCTGCAGCACGAGACAAGAAGCAGGAAAGAGACTCACCTCGGGGCCTCCAGGTAATTCAACGTCCCTGCTTCAGAAAGAAGGACGACACAGTTTTATGTATTATAGTTGAAACTCACCATCAGTGACGAGGATCCCAAACTCCCGATACAAAGAAGAATCACTGCCGAGGCCAAAGTGGTACATTCCAGCGTCAGACTTGCTCAGATGTGTGATGGTCACTGTCAGATCTCCTTCAGCGTCACCTGGTTTCTCATATTTGATGCTGTATCGTCCGTTCCTCGCTTCATTTTCTTCTGTTTCAATGAGAACATCTCCTGCTTCACATCGTCCCCGACAGAACTTCCTGCTTCCATATGAACGGAAGGGATATTTGACTCTGATGGTTTCTCCTTCATTAGCTAAGTAGGTGAGGATCACTGCGCTGACGTCATCTGAACAGTCACACAAGAGCAGTCATTAGTTTATGATCATTAGTGTTGTAATAACTGAACATCTACACAGAGTCTGAGGTTAAACACAGAGACTGAATGTTCCTGTTTTCATTCACATCTTTCTTTTCTCCTTCCTCTTTTATTCTCACTGCAGTTTCTCTGTGTTAGTAAAGATTTCATTTAAACTGTAAAAGTGAAAGTTAATTTAATTGAAACTGATTATTTGTGGGACGTCAGAGCTACACAGTTAACACACAAACTGAACGCTTTTTGGTTTGAAGCAGTATTTTGCTGCCATAGAACACGTGATGTTAGCATGATGACTCTTCACTGGCCCGCACACGGGCGAGGCCGACCAGCAGATAGTACTCCAGTGTGTTTCCCTGTGGTAACAGCTCATGATGCATTGATCACATGACCACTCCCTGCTTCTGTCTGCACAGGCAGCAGAGCTCTCTGCTCTCAGTGAAGCAAGTTGAAGGGAGATGGTGAACATCTACACTGACAGTAGATCATTCCTCACATCATCAGGCAAACCAACTCCTTACATCATGCTGCAGTGTCCCAGATGTTTGATGCTCCCCTCCTCCCCAAACAGGTCTCAGTATGTAAATGTGATGCTTTACATTACATTTCATTTAGCTGACGCTTTTATCCCAAGCGACTTACAATAAGTGCATCAACCCCGAGGGTACAAACCAAGAACAACAAGAATCAAGAAAGTACAGTTCCTTTAAAAATAAAGCAAAACTACAAAGTGCTATAAGTAAGTGTCATTCAAGTGCTACTAAATTGTTAGTCTCAGAAATTGTATTTTGTTATTCAAGGTATAGTTGGTAGAGGTATGTTTTTAGTTAGCGGTGGAAGATGTGTTAGGGGCGGTGTGGCCTAGGGGTAGAGTGGACGTTCTCCAACAAGAAGATTGGTGGTTCAATCCCCACTCTTCCCCATCTGCATGCCGAAGTGTCTTTGGCAAGACACTGAACCCCTAAAAATGCCCCCATTTAGATGTTGAGTGTACTAATTGTAAGTCGCTTTGGACAAAATCGTCTGCCAAATGACATTTAATGTAAACTTCAGATGTCCAGATGTCGATGGGGAGCTCATTCCACCATTTAGGAGCCAGGACAGCAAACAGTTGTGATGTGGTTGAGTGGCAGCTGTCCCTCGCAGTGAGGGAGCAACGAGCCGATTGGCCGAGGCAGAGCGGAGAGAATGGACCAGGGTGTAACGTTTGACCATGTCCTGGATGTAGACTGGACTTGATTCGTTCACAGCATGGTACACAAGTACTAAGGTTTTGAACCGGATGCGAGCAGCCACTGGTAACCAGTGAAGGGATGGCATTAGCAGGTAGACCTGCCAGGAGGGAGTTACAGTAGTCTAGTCGGAGATGACCAGAACCTGCACAGCCTTCTGAGTGAGAAGGGGCGTATTCTCCTGATGTTGTACAGCATGAATCTACAGTACCGTGTTGTTACAGTAATGTCGGCAGTGAGGGAGAGTCGACTGTCGAGTGTCACACCCAGGTTCCTATGATGCTCACACTTCTAATAATGACCTGGTGTCACAAGGGAGGCCGGAGCGGGTACAGCAGTGAAAGCAGCTGCTCACCAGCCACTTCCTAACTCACACATTCTCTTACAGGTTACACCCAACCCCAACCCCCCCACAACTCACTTACAGGAACTCCAACTTAGACCCACAGCGATTGAGCATGTACTGTGAAAGAAATGTCACAGCACATACACAGATGGTTGTTAAAGACGCACTCCCTACCCCGGCCACCGGACCACCCAGTGACCTGAAGCCCGGTCACTGGGTGGTAGTGAAAGATCTTAGGAGGAGAAGACTACATAGATGCTGGACAGGACCAAACCAGATCCTGCTAACAACACACAGCAGTAGAGGTCGCTGACAGGACAACGTGGATTCATACCAGTCACTGCAAGAGAGTTCCAGAACCAGAGCCTCCACCCACTGTAAACACACTGAATACAACCAGGTCTGTGTGGCCTTAGGGGAACTGTACTTCCTCCTGTCATTAGTAATAGTTGTTTTCCTAATCGTCTGGATATTGGGCCGGCTCCTCAGTCAGGTCCTTATGACTCCTTACTTCCTGCTACAACCTTCTAGGACCCCATTCAACATGAGGGGGACACAGGATTGTAAATCTACATCTTCTTATTTTAATTATTTGAGACAAAAGCAGATTATAGAGGAGGGAGACATTTTGAGATCTGAAATAAGGATGGGGCTGAATCTCATGGATCAGACAGAGAAGAGACTTTCCTCTGAGTGAGTTTGATAAATGATGAAGATACTCACACAGGAAGAAGCAGCAGATCAAAGTGTAGCAGACGTTCATGTCGAGGCTCTGATGGTTGAAGCTGATTCTGCTCTCTCTTCACTGATAAATAAGGAACTTGTCACTTCTCTAATTAACAGAGTCCCTCCCCCCCGACACCACACACAGCATCAGCTCCATCACCAATCATCCACTTCCTGTTTACCTTCACCTCCATGACACACATCTTGTTTACACCCAGTGAATTTGATTAACACTCATAAATAAATGTTCTGGAGTTTTAAAGGATCCTGATGAGCTGTTGGACTAAGACACATGTTTTAAAGGTAAAGTCTCAGCAGGATTTCTTTCTATAAGGAGGATCTCACTGATTGGAGGATCCCACAGAGTTTCTAGGACATTGTACATTTTGAGTTGGTGAGGTTTAGAATCTGATTGAACTTTAGATGCATTTTGGAGTTATGGGGTCAGGTGACGTCTTCTCAGTTAAAGATCTGTTGGAGGCAGTGAAATTAAAAGTTTGTCAGATTCTCTGTGTTTAACCTGGATCACAACTTTATTCAGTTTTCTGCTCCTCTTCAGTGAGTCTGCAGGAGCTCAGCACGTCACTGACACAAACTGGTTTAAACACAGGAAACTCAAACCACTGAATCTGCTGCTGGTTTCTCAGGGTCAGAATACAAACTGAGCACAGTAACAAGCTCGTGGTCTGGATTCACACAACCTCATGTTTTGTGTGAAAAGCAGGTTCAGGTCTCCACAGAGATTCTGCAGCTCGTTGGTCCAGATGAATCCTGAACATTGGGATCTTCTTCCTGTAACTCTGCCACCACAGACTTTTTGTGGTCTGTGATTTTATCCCTCAATGACGTGCACATCCTGCAGGTGGTGCCACGGCTCAACAGCTTGTTGAGTGAGACTCACACTAAAAGAGATTTAAATTGATTTCACTTGGATGCCTGCAGCAACCAACCCCTCCTCGTTGTTTGTGTGGTGATTAAACACAAAGAGATGTCTTCATGTCTGCCTGCACCTTGTTTCCTCTGGACTCTGCCTGTCGGCTGTGATTGATGGGTCCTGTCACCAGAGAGACAGAGTGATTAGGAGCTGCTCTGATGTTATTCCAGTTTCCATCCACTGTTCTCTCATTCACGTTTATCAGTCAGGAGTTTATTCATTCCTTCTTCCATCTCGGGTTGACCATCCTCTTCTTCTCAGCCTTGCTGTTTTTTAATCATCTCTCATTCCCACCTATTTTTCAGTTGGACTTTTTTAATCTTCATTCTCTCCTCTTTCATCTGTACAAGTTGATATATTCCTTCCAACCTGCTGTTTTAAATGTGCTGTGCCATGAAGAAGAAGAATATAAATCTCTCTACCTCCATCCTGCTCGTCCTCCTCATCCTCTTCTTCCTTCAGATCTCTAACCCCCCTCAGCTCATTGTCTTCTTTCACTCGCTCCCTGTGTTCAACCTTCAGCTCAACTTCTCTCCCTCTGATTAGCTCAGTGATGGGGGGGGTTTGGATCCGAGACACGGGAACGTTTTATTGGCCCTCGGTTGTTTCACATGTGTACGATTAGATGTTCAGTTGAGTTGAAGCATCTTTTCACAGACCTTTTCACACCTCCCACCCCAAGGACATCCTCACATCACCCACCAGCCCCCCACCACCTCCTGCAACACACACCTCTCTGCACCACCCTCAAACCTCCACCCTCAAACCCACCACTGACACCCCCCACCCCCCTGTCTGGACTCCACATCACAGCCGCCAGGTGAGGAGAGAGCTGGAGAGGCTCAAACCGAGGAAAGCTGTGGGGCCGGACTGCATCAGCCCTCGTGTGCTGAAGGCCTGTTCCAGCCAGCTCTGTGGAGTTCTCCAGCACCTCTTCAACCTGAGCCTACACCTTCAGAGAGTGCCTCTGGAAAACATCCTGCCTGGTCCCAGTGCCCAAAAAAGGACGTCCTGCTGCACTGGAGGACTACAGGCCGGTGGCACTGACCTCTCACATCATGAAGGTCATGGAAAGACTGGTCCTGGCCCACCTCAGACCGCTGGTGTGCCCATCACAAGACCCCCTGCAGTTTGCATATCAGCCCCATGTTGGGGTTGATGATGCAATCATCTACCTGCTGCAGAAGGCTTACTCCTCCCTGGACAGACCCAACACCTCAGTCCGGATCATGTTTTTCGACTTCTCCAGCGCCTTCAACACCATCCAGCCCAGACTGCTGAAGGCCAAACTGGAGGGCACGCAGGTGAGTGCTCCCCTCATCACTTGGGTCGATGACTATCTGACGGGCAGACCACAGTTTGTGAGATTACAGAACTGTGTGTCTGATGGTCTGATCAGTAACATCGGGGCCCCCCAGGGAACTGTGCTGTCCCCCGTCCTCTTCACCACACACACTGCTGACTTTAAGCACTGCACTGAGACGTGTCACCTGCAGAAGTTCTCTGATGACACGGCCATTGTGGGGTGTGTTGAGGGCGGGGGGGGGAGGGTGAGTACAAGGACCTGGTTGACCGCTTTGTGAAGTGGTGTGGGGAGAACCGCATGCAGCTCAACGTGAAGAAGACGAGGGAGATGGTGGTGGACTTCAGGAGGAACAAGCCCCTGCCCTCTCCTGTCTGCATCGGTGGGACGGGTGTGGAGGTGGTCCCTGAATACAAGTACCTGGGTGTCACACTGGACAATAAACTGGACTGGTCCACCAACACAGAGGCCGTCTACAAGAAGGGCCCGAGCCGGCTTTACTTCCTGAGGAGGCTCAGGTCCTTTAACGTCTGCAACAAGATGCTGCAGATGTTCTACAAGTCTGTTGTGGCGAGCACCATCTTCTTTGCTGTGGTGTCCTGGGGTGCGGGCATCAAGGCTAAGGACGCCAACAGACTGAGAAAACTCCTCAGGAAGGCAGAGTCTGTGGTTGGCTCTAAGCTTGTCACCCTGGAGGAGGTGCTGGAGGACAGGATGCTGGCAAAACTGCTGGCAATCATGGACAATCCCTCTCCCCCCCTCCACAAAACACTGGACAAGCTAAGGAGCAGCTTCAACCACAGACTCATTCAACCCGCTGCTCTAAGGAACGCTACAGGAAGTCGTTCCTCCCAACCGCAATAAGACTACACAACTCCTCTACCTCTGTCAGAGCCACCATCACTGAACTGATCTAAATATACCTGTCTCCTTCACTGTGTAGCCTGTACAACACTCCGCTCCATATACTGGAACACTTCACATCATATGTGATATGTGTTAATATAACCCATATTGATATTATATATCATTTTATACAATAATATTGTCTTTTGCACACTCTGTCTACATATTCGTACACTCATAGTATATTATATTATCTATTGTATAGTCAAATACTTATATTCATACCTCTACTATATATCATATCATATTATATCATACTCTTTGTATATTCTTTGTATATATAAGTCTATATACACATATTTATACCTGTGTAAATGTTATTATTATTATTATTATTAACCCTAACCCTATTATTATATATACTGTTGCTGCCATTATTACTATATGCTGCTATTATATTGGTATAATTACTATCATATATAAATATATATTATGTTATATTATATACTATATATAGTGTACTATTTTTATATACTGTCTAACAATAACATTACCATCATATCATCAGTACTATTACCATCATCTTGCCACTGCACCTTATCTACCTATTTATCTTGTGTTTCTGTTTTTTATTCTTTCTACCTCAATATTTTTTATTTTATTCTATTGTATTGTATTTTATTGTATCCAATATACCGGCTGCTATGAGGACTTAATTTCCCTTCGGGATGAATAAAGTAATCTATCTATCTATCTATCTATCTATCTATCTATCTGTCTATCTATCTATCTATCTATCTATCTATCACCTGGTGGACTGGAGTTCATTAAGCAGGATATTTTACGTCATATCCCCTGATTTTTTTATCATTACTAGTCTAAGGGAATCATCATGGTTCAGTAACTCAGTGTCAAAGAAAACAAATAACTGTCAAATGTAGCAAACAATATTAATATTTTGAGATTTTTTATCCGATGTTCGGGCTGAAAGAGAAAAACAAAAGAACAGGGAACATTTCACTCGATATTTCATTATATTTCATTTAATTAACTCTAAATTGTTTGCACTTTCACGCCTTTCACTACTAAAAATGTTCGGCACATCGCTTTGTACGCTACACGACTTGAGATCAAGAGTTATGTTCAATAATCCACAAAGTTCAGTACTAAATTCATGCATTATAATATCTCCTGTTACACAGGCCTGGCACATCATCCACCATCCTGCTGCGATGATCGACCTCATGACCTCACAATTTAATGGACATAATATCAACATTGTAACATGTAATAATGAGGTAAAAAATAAACAGTCACGTAACAATCATATCGGTCCCCTGGAGTCTTCGAAAGGCATTGTGGGAAAATGATGCAGCTGTAAATTGAAAGGCATGAGAGGAACATGGCCGATCATTGAGATCTGACCGTCGGGGATAGAAGGAGGATGTTTCCACCAATGCACATTGTGGTGTTGAAACTGGAGCTCCGCCTCATGCTGCATCAATAATACTTTACTATTATTTTAATATGTGTCATCACATACGTTTCTGTACAAAGTCTGAAGAGGAGAAAATCAAATGAAACGCTATATGAAAACAAAGTGTGACACATAGACTCTGTATTACATCACAGACCATGTGACTCCTCACTTTGGGTTCGGAAACTGAGCTCATGCTACAGGAGGTCATTTTCCCTGTATTCACTGTGAGAGCTGGACTTCATGACCTGACGTTCAGATCTTATAAAGCTTTAAAGCCCCTGCTTGTGCTTCGAGCTCTGCTTGTGCTCAGGCTGTGCGCTTGCACTCGGATAGCACAGATTCTGTGCTCCAGCTTCAGCTCTTCTCCTTGTGCTCCACAATTCGTTCTCAAACCTGAAAATGTATAAAGTTGCTATCTTCTGATGTTTTAGTTCTTTGTTTCCTCTCATTTCTTTAATCCTTCATATCTTTTGTCCTTGTCACAGTTTGAAGCCATAAAAGTTTCCTCTTTTCCTCCAGAATTTCTCCTATTTCCACAAAATTGTTACTTCTAGCTAAAAAAAATAGGTCCAAGTTTGTATTTTCACGTTCATCCCTCCATCCGTCTCCGTTCTCGTATCACACCGTGGTCACAGAGAGCAGAGGGTTGTATATTTTCTTTCCGTCTGGCGACCTGGATCCGTGAGCCAGCAGCTCCTGGATGGTGATCCAGTTGTCCAGGATTCTCCGGTTCCTCTTCTTGGTGATCTTCTTCTGGCTCAGTGACAGGATGTTGTTGCTGGGGGAGTCCTGTCGGGAGGAGCAGTGCTCTAATGTCGGGTCCCTGGAAAGGAAATAATAAAAAATAGGATGTATATTGTCTTTCAGGACTTTGCCTTCCAAGTGAAAAGAAGAAAGAGTAGTAAAAAGAAAATAAACTATTGATTTGACAATTAAATTCACATAAATACAATATATACAGTTATATATATTCTATATTCTTTAAAAATCAATCTAGTATCTGGGAGACTTTTTCTCCTACACAAAATTGAACAACCATAATTTACTTTTCAGGGCTTTAAGGTGAATGTGATCACGAGAATGAATGTGTGTCAGTGTGGAACCTAAACTCTGTTTCAAACTATTTGAGCTGTTTTCACAGGATCATCGGTTTTGATTCACGAGAAGTTTGTCTCAAGGATGTTTTGTGGATATTCTCACTGAATAACGTCTCTACATCATCATCATCATCATCATCATCATCATCATCATCATCATCATCATCATCATCATCATCATCTTCAGCAGGAGGCGTTAAGATGATATTACTGTTGTGACTGATCTCATCTTAATCTCATGATGTGCTGCTGAACAGACGTGTGACCAATCCCAGAGAAAACGGATTTAAAACCAAATTAAATTCTTATACTTGTCAAAATAACCTCTTGAGATCCTCATGACAGTAAAAGTTCCATCTATAATATCTCATCCTGTATATTGTTAGTTTATAGACATAGGTCGCTGTTACTAATCCAAACTTCATGGAGAAATGGGTCAGGATTGAGTCGTGACCCCGAGTCATCGTACCTGTCTCCTTTGAGATAGTCCAGGCGGCTCTGCATCATGAGCTCTCGTCTGCGTCTGTACTCTCTGGCTCGGAGCAGCTGCTGCTTCCTCTCCTCTTTGCTCCAGTAGCGGCCCTGTTCCAAGAGCAGTGACATCAGGTGTGACGGGAGAAGACAGAGGAGCTCATTTAATACAAGTAAACAAGTGAGTGAAACACTGAGCCACTTGCTGAGACTCTAGTAGATCTAAGAACTTAAGCTGCAGGTCTAAGAACAAAATGGTGAACAAACCCCCAGAAGCCTTGAGAGTTTCCTGAAAGCTCCCGTTCTCTCTTCAGGCAGGTTGAGCCTTAGAGCAGAGGTCTTCTACAGGGGGTGCGCGACCCCTAGGGGGTCCGCGGAGGTACTGCAGGGGGGTCGCGAAATGTTTGGTAGATAAAACATTTTTTTTTTTATTTTAAATTTTTTTATTTATTTTCTAACAATTTTTTTTTCACAAATTTAAATGTCTGTAAATACACATTAACATGCATCCAACATATTGTGAGGCTGATATGACCCTCTGCCTGACAACCTCCATCCGTCCAAGGTTAGATAAGTTGTGTGCTACCCATCAGGGTCCGACATCTCACTAATGTGGGATTATGTGTGCCGTCCACAGATGGCTTGAGGATTCACTGTCTCTTCTACATGTATTTTTTTAAATAAAAACATGAATCTGTGAATTGGTTTAATAGCTCAGTGTTGTATGCAAGATGTATGTTTATAAATGGCAGTGGCATGGCCACCCTGTACCTTGCACATGTTTAAATTAAAAAAATGAATATATGAGCCTGTGTAATATTTGAATAGCTTAGTATTGAATGCACAGTAACAGGGTAGCTATGTTTATATATGGCACTAGGCCCAGTTTAATTTAAAACACACTTGTATACAATATATATAGTAGGGGGTCACCGCTCCAGCTTTCCACCAGTAAGGGGTCCTTGGCCTGAAAAACGTTGAAGAGCCTTGCCTTAGAGCCTTAAAGTATTTTTAACTTGAATTCTTTGCAGCAGCTTGTGTCGGCGGGTATCGAACCTCTGCTGGTTCTATGTTCCCTGTTGGGACTCTACCTGTTTCATCTCGCTGGCGGCGTCGTCGTCGGTGGTCATGCCGCTGCGCTCCTCGCTGATCTTCATGGCTCTGGCCTTCAGCAGTCGGTCCCTGACCGGCCGCTTGGCCACGTAGCGCGTCCCGTCGCTGCGGATCTTCACCTGCACACAGACGCTGTGGAGTCACACTGAAGGCAGGAAGACCTCCAGATGTTTCCTTTACCTGGATGAAGCTTCTCAACTGATTTAACCTCAGCACCCACAGTGAATCTTTGAGTTGCATCCTACATTTTTGAACCACTAGAGTAAAACACAATCCTCTGTGGTTCAGTTTTCACAGCTTCATGCTTTGCTCTCTGTCGACCTCAGTGTAAGAAAACTCATAAAACCTTCTCTTACTTTTGTTTTACCGTGTTTACGATTGTTTGACTTAGCGCTAACTGAAATAAGTTTCAGACGCTGTTGTCAGGATGATGGGGGGGTGCAACTGCTTACTGCACAAGTGCTGTTTAATCCCATACGTCCCAGCTCGTAATGTTAGATCTGCAGATCAACTGTTGGTTCCCAGTATAAAGTGGTGGCTCCACGACTCCAATCGGACAAGCTTCCTCGTTGTCCTCTTTTAAATCTCGTTTAGAAACTCTCTTTTATAATATGGCTTTGACTAGACTTCTTTCTTTTTTTCTGTTTCTATGTTTGTGAAGCACTTTGGAAACCTGTTTTTGAAAAGCTCTATTTAAATAAAGTTTTATTATAGTTATTATTGGGGCATGGGAATGTGTCTGTCTTTCAAAATAAAAGTTGAACCTTTTCCCGACATACCAGCGGCTCCTCACACTCTTTACCTTCCACTCCATGCGCTGCCGTGAAGCCGTTGGTGACGACTGGGTCAGCCCAAGTGGTAAGACCAGTCCTAACCGTGAGGCTCCAGCGTGGCGGTCCTCCAGACCACAGGGGGCGCTGTTCACGCTCCTCGGACTGGCCGGGCCGCTGCTCCCTGTGCCCGCCCCCCTCTCCTCCCCCTCGGCCCTGGTTCGGTCTCTGAGCCGGTCCAGGGGGTCCACCAGGCCCTCGGAGGGCAGGGTCATACAGCTCTGGTAGCGCTCCGGTGGTTGGTTGTGGCTGTGGTGTCTCCGGGTGAAATAGGGACTGGACTCTGCACTTCCTCCTCCAGGCCTGTTGGCGGCTCCATCTGCAAAGGAAACGAATATTGCACAAAGTAAAAAAACTGTAAATATTACATGAATGTCACCTTTTTGATTTTCTTCTTCGTGACTTGTCGTTGGCATGGTGCTGTATTTATTGGTGAACTAGCGCCACCAGCTGTTGGTGTTCTGTACCTGCTATGGAGCTCCGCCCTCGGTCAGCCACACCCCTTCTTGAAGACGACGCCCCCTCCCTGGTCAGAGACCTGATGATGGAAACAGAAAGTTATCGAGCGATTTTTTAACTTAACACAAATCAACACAACCACTAACTTTAACTTGATGACATGTTTATAGCAGCGGGAAAAAAAAGCGTGAAGACCTGAACTTGGAGGGTGTGGAGGGGGTGGAGCTTGAGCCATTTGCCCCGCTGCCATTGGCTGTTTCGTACTTCCTGTAAGTGCCTGGAGAGAAGGAGCAGCTGAGGTTTGAGTGGCGTCTCTCTCTGTCCCGCCTGTGACGCCGCGGGGTCAGAGGGGAGTTCAGAGGGGGGAGGAGACCCAGGGGGAGGAGAGGAGGCGGAGACATCAGTCGCCGCCCTGCTTCGTCTTCCTCTTCCTGCAGAGGCGGGATCTGCTCCGTGCTGACCAATGGCGTGCTCCGACAGCTCTCCCCCCCGGTGTTGTAGGCGCTGGTGCTGTCTCTGTCGTCCAATCGCTCCGGCAGCTCGTTGATGGACGACAACTCGTGATGATGAGGGTCGTCGTTATCATCGTTATCCACGTTATCCACGTCTACGATAAAAAGATGGCATCGTAACATTAAAACCTGAACAGTGATAATTAAGAATGAATCTCACGTTCATCCTACATTAAGCAGATAAATGTCACATTCCCTCTTCCCTTGTTTACCTCGTCCCTCTGGCGGCTCCTCGTCCATCATCCAGGCTTTCAGGCATCGCTCTCTCAGCTGCTGCATCTTCTGTGCCCGCAGAATATTGCGGCATTTGAACTCCAGGTGGCGCAGCTCCTCGTCGATGAGCGCCATCTCGTGCTCGCTCAGGGTCTCGTTGCAGTTCACATCCACCACCAGGAAGGAAGTAGCTTCCTCTTCTTCCTGTTCCGCCTCCTGTATTTCCTCTCGACCTTCTGCGTGCACATCGGTGGCGTCCAGACCTTTCTTCACCGTCTCTCTCTGGTGTTTTTTATGGCGTCTCTCGTATTGACATTTTATCTCCAGCAGCTCCTGGTATCGCTGGCACTCCTCCTCCGTCAGGCCCGGCATCATCATCATCATGGACAGAGGCGGCTGGTGATGGTGGTGGTGGTGCTGCAGGTCAGAGGTCAGAGGTCAGTTAGAAGCCAACCGGGCCACAGAAGTGTTTCATTGATCCCGTCACAGTATTTCAATCTTTGCCTCCCACGGGCGGGTTTTCCTCAGTCGGGGCCCCAGGGCAAGAATATGTTCCTGGGCCCCGGACGGCCTCCACGATACAAACCAACTCTGAAGCTGAAATCATCGGTTGATTGACAGAAAATAAATTGGAGCATTAAACTATTCAAACTAATAACATAATAAATAATAATATTGTTTCAATAAATCTAAAAATACTATCAGAGTGCATCTACTATGTTAGGTTAAATTTTTATGGAATCTGTGTCATGTCCCACCCCTTCATAAAATCTTTCTGTGTAATTTTATAACAGATTGTTAAACACAGAAAATGTCCAGACCGATACTTTGATGAGTTAATATTTGACCTTGTGATGAGTTAATATTTGACCTTGTGATGAGTTAATATTTGACCTTGTGATGAGTTAATATTTGACCTTGTGATGAGTTAATATTTGACCTTGTGATGGAGGTGGTGGGGGCTGCACGCTGCTGCTCCTGATCCTCCTCCTGCCGTCCACTCGAGGCCGGGGAGGGAGTCCGAGCTGAGCTGCAGGTCTCGCAGGTGGAGGAAAGGAGGGGTGGTGTCCCCTCGTCCAGGGCTGGGCGTCGGCCTGGGACTCGGGCCGACGCCGGGACTGAGTCTGGGACTGGGCCTGCGAGGAGGAGACAGGTTACCTGTTAGCGTCCATGTTGTGGGACGTCAGCCTTCAGTGGCGACACTGGGTCCTACCTGGGGCTGGGCCTGAACTTCCTGATGCTCCCCGGCGTGTTGGTGGTGTTGGTGTTGCAGGCGCTGGTCTGCTCCCCCAGCAGCTCCTGCTCCGACAGCTCCTCGTAGCGGGTGCTGTCGTCCGTCCGGCCCACGCCGCTGTCCAGCTCCTGGCTGTGGGACAGCAGTGGAGCCAGGTTCAGCAGAGGAGGGAGAGGGACGGGTGGGTCTCTGTCCTCCTTCTCTCCTCTCTCTCCGTCCTCTTCATCCTCGTCCTCCTCCACTTCCCCGTCACCCCCTGCACCGTCTCCACGTCCTGCTTCCCCACCTCCTCCAGGGCAGGGCAGGCCTCCTCCTCCTCCTCCTCCTCCTCCTCCTCCTCCTCCTCCTCCCCTGCGGAGGCGGTAGTAGCCTGAGAGATGAGGCGAGTTGAGGGAGCAGGAGGAAGCTTGAGGGTTTGGGTGGAGGACTCCTCCCTCCAGCGTCAGCTCCATGTCCTCCTCTGGGTCCACGGGGTTTTCATTCTGAGACCAGGAACATTTCAGAGTTTAGACATTTGTTACATTTACCACGACAGGTTTCTGAATCTCATCAGCTCGACTCCAGAGTCACATGACGTCCACGAATCTGAGGTTCCTGAGCTGCTGAAAAGAAAACGTTTAGAAACATTCGCTGATCTTTTATAGTTTGAAGATGAGTTGTGTGTGTGTGTGTGTGTGTGAGTGTGTGTGAGTGTGTGTGTGTCTCTCACGTTTTTTTCACACAGAGCTTGGTAATATTTATATTTGAGTCTGAGTTGTGATATAAAATCCACAGCTTCCACATTATCAATTTAAATTCTGTGTAAATATAAATAGTATCACAGATTCTATATGTTGCTTTGCAGCCAGAGTTAAAGGGTAATAAATAAAACTTGTGTGTTGTTACAGTAGAGTTGTGTCAGGGTTGTGTGTGTGTGCGTGTTCGTGTGTGTGTGTGTGTGTGTGTGTGTGTGTGTGTTTGTGAGTGTGTGTGTGAGTGTGTGTGTGTGTGTGACCTTGACAGAAACAACAGGAACACACAAGATGAATATCTCCTCATCTATTTCCTCCTCTTCATCCATCACTGCTTCACCCCTCATCATCCCATACGTCTCTCTTCAGTGAAACACATAAATATAATGTCCCCTCACAGATTAATGTTATAATATTAGGATTATTACTCTATTCATTTTGTAGGTTGTTATCATTGGGATCTGTGTTTTTCATGATAATCTGTGCAGCAGTGAATCTTATTGCTCACCTTTTATTTCTTTATGTTTCCATCAAATAGTATGAACCTCAAATAATACAAATATTGTAAAACTGAATATTTTGTGATATTGTACATGTTGTTCTGTATTTAATGAATTTAAAGATCACTCATCTTCATATTTCTGCTCTCTCTCTTTTTCTCCTGTTTCATATCAACACATGTAATTTATGATTTGCTTCATTGATTAAACATCCATCTCTTCCTACTCTCTCAGATGTGACGACATCAAGTGTCAGAGTTCTCTAAATGCTCACACACACACACACACACACACACACACACACACACACACACACACACACACACACACACACACACAGAGTCGCTGAATATGTATGACGTGTGTTTTAACCGACATGTATGAATATACCGTCCTGCAGTTCCTCCTCCGTCAGCACATGTGGACACACACTCTGGGACCTGCTGACACACTGCACACATTTATCATGGCTGTGTGTGTGTGTGTGTGTGTGTGTGTGTGTGTGTGTGTGTGTGTGTGCAGGCATGTGTTTGACAGTTATGACATTCAGGGAAAAGCCGCTCCGTGGTTTCTAGGCTGTAAATGATCCAGTTATTTTACATGAGCTCTAGAAACTGTGATTTTTTTGATATGATGATTTTTATCATTTCAATTTGAATAGTTATTATCATATCGATAGTGGTCAGCTGCTCGTTCTCTACCACGCCCGGTGGTCGCAGGCATCGAACGTGTGACGTCTCTGCTGTGGGACCGGGAGCCCCCTGTGACACCGCCTGTGATCGGCCTCATGCAGCCGCTGCAGAGAGTCGGTTATTAAACTGGGAGATGAGTGATGAAACAGAAGAGACGTGATGAACCTGAAGTTATGGATGATTCAGATGATTCAGTTGATTCAGATGATTCAGATGATTGTGTGGAGCCAGGTTGTGTTGTATCTCGTTGTGTTGTGTGGAGCCAGGTTGTGTTGTGTCTCGTTGTGTTGTGTGGTGCCAGGTTGTGCTGTATCTCGTTGTGTTGTGTGGAGCCAGGTTGTGTTGTGTCTTGTTGTGTGGTGCCAGGTTGTGTTGTGTCTCATTGTGTTGTGTGGTGCCAGGTTGTGCTGTGTCTCATTGTGTTGTGTGGTGCCAGGTTGTGTTGTGTCTTGTTGTGTGGTGCCAGGTTGTGTTATGTCTCGTTGTGTGGTGCCAGGTTGTGTTGTGTCTTGTTATTTTGTGTCTCATTGTGTTGTGTTGTGTCTCATGGTGTTGTGTGGTGCCAGGTTGTGTTGTGTCTCGTTGTGTTGTGTGGTGCCAGGTTGTGTTGTGTCTTGTGTGGTGCCAGGTTGTGCTGTGTCTCATTGTGTTGTGTGGTGCCAGGTTGTGTTGTGTCTTGTTGTGTGGTGCCAGGTTGTGTTGTGTCTCGTTGTGTTGTGTGGTGCCAGGTTGTGTTGTGTCTCGTTGTGTGGTGCCAGGTTGTGTTGGGTCTTGTTGTGTCTCATTGTGTTGTGTTGTGTCTCATGGTGTTGTGTGGTGCCAGGTTGTGTTGTGACTCGTTGTGTGGTGCCAGGTTGTGTTGTGTCTTGTTGTGTTGGGTCTTGTTGTGTCTCGTTGTGTGGTGCCAGGTTGTGTTGTGTCTCGTTGTGTGGTGCCAGGTTGTGTTGTGTCTCGTTGTGTGGTGCCAGGTTGTGCTGTGTCTCGTTGTGTTGTGTGCTTCCAGGTTGTGCTGTGTCTCGTTGTGTTGTGTGGAGCCAGGTTGTGTTGTGTCTCGTTGTGTGGTGCCAGGTTGTGTTGTGTCTCATTGTGTTGCGTTGTGTCTTGTTGTGTTGTGTCTCGTTGTGTCACCTCCACATCGGGCCTGGCCAGCAGCAGGGAGAAGTTGATGCTGTCCTCTCGGGTCAGAATGGCCACCGCTTCCTCTCTGTTCTGAATCTCGACTCCGTTAATCTAGAGGAGACGATAACGAGATTGTGTCTTCATATTCCTCAGTTATACACAAAAACACACACAGCACATAAGAATCCCCACATTGTGTTGGTCTGCCTCAGACTCACAAGGTCACTGTGAATCTACCGAACGTTCTTGAATCCATGAATTCAGTTTTCAAAAAGAAAAACTAAATCATCAAAATGTGAAAACCCAGTTGAGTTGAGGATGAAGCTTTGCTGTAGGATGATAACTTTAATATCTTTGGTTTTGAACTGAATCAATCAATCAATGTTTATTTGTATCGTTCATATCCACAAATCCAAATTGTCCTCAGAGGGTTTGACAAAGTGAAACTTCCTCTGTTCTGAACCTCGAGGGAAAAACTTTATACAGGAAACAAACATCGAGAGTCTGTGAAGGATCCAAGTCCGAGGACAAAGAGAGACAGAGTGAAGACGTGTCCCACGTGAACAGAGAGGACAAAGTTCAACAGAGTGAAGACGTGTCCCACGTGAACAGAGAGGACAAAGAGAGACAGAGTGAAGACCTGTCTCACGTGAACAGAGAGGACAAAGAGAGACAGAGTGAAGACGTGTCTCATGTGAACAGAGAGGACAAAGTTCAACAGAGTGAAGACGTGTCTCATGTGAACAGAGAGGACAAAGAGAGACAGAGTGAAGACCTGTCTCACGTGAACAGAGAGGACAAAGTGAGACAGAGTGAAGACGTGTCTCACTTGAACAGAGAGGACAAAGTTCAACAGAGTGAAGACCTGTCTCACGTGAACAGAGAGGACATGTTTGACACGTGAAGACACAACATGCATGGCGCCTGTCACACGGCTGTCGGGTTTGTGTTTGTAAGTTTTGTGTGTTCCCCAAACTCACAGCGAGACAACACGTCTGTCCAAATGTCTTTTCTCTGTCTGGTGACCGGTGTCATGGAAACTGGTCGAGCTGCTGTCAGGTTACCATGGCGATGCCCATCGCTGCTGGGTTATTCTTATCACATCTCCAACTTGAGCTTTTCTATCAGAGTGTGTGTGTCTGTGTGTGTGTGTCTGTGTGTGATTTATTTAAACCAATAATAATGTGCTGCATCTTCTTTAATCTACAAATTGCTTTTATGAAAGTAAATTGTGTCAGAAACATCAGTTTAAATTTGAGTTCACTCAACGTTTTGGTGTTTTGAGCGAAACCATTGAACCATCAACGTGAAGCAGTTTGAATCTGGACGACCAGCAGACGTCCACTGGTTTACGTTCTGGATTTAAAAACCAGTACAACACAAACTGAATCAATCACTTCACTGGGTGAACACAGCAGCTGCACCAGGAACCACCAAGGAGACAAAAACCTCTCAGAACTTTAACTTCTGTCACTTGTGGACTAATCACAAAAAGATCTTTGATAAACCTGAATAGATTGATAAACGTCTGTTGGATATTTTCTGTCTGAAACACACTGAACCAGTTGAGTCCAGTTTAATCAGATTCAAATTCTTTAAACTTTGTGAAAACAAATCGAGTGTCCGGCAGGAAACACGAGGTCCTGGAGTCACGTCTGTATGTTCATGAAAACGTGATTATTTTATTAGAAGTGACAGTTTCATGAGTCAGCTGAGTGGTGACACTGCCCCCCCCCACCCACACCATCTCTCCGTCTATTTTTAGGGCAGCAGTAACCGGGCAGCTGACGGCTCTCTCTGATTGGACGACGCCAGGGTTTCAGGGTATAACTTTCCATAGTTTGATTTGAATCTATTTTAGTTTAGACCCTGAAGGCATCAGAGGAAGAGTTTGTGTTTCCAGGAGAAGCTTGGACCTGACCCGAAGGTCGACAGTCATCATGAGAACTGAGAGGATTCTTTTCATCACTCGTCTGAATGAAGCTAGAGCAAAAGTCATCGAGTGATTGACAAGAGTTTAAACCTCAGTGAAAGTTGATTCACGTTTTATTTATGGAAAAAGGTGAAACCAGAAGGTCAAGGTAAAAATATCCAGATGATGAAATTAAAGACAAACATCTTTATTTATAGTTCAGGGTTAAGTTACTTTTTCTTTATCTGAGTTGCAGTTACTGGTGACTTTTCAGATTAACACGTTATATTAAAATGATCTATTTCAAATTCCTTTTTCGATCAAAATACAGAGATGGTTTGAAAGAAGGTTTTCAAACTAAAACACAGAAGTATGGAAGCAGCCTTTTTTTTTATTTAAGCCTGACTTTTATAATAATAAATCACTCACAGAAGCTGTTTTCCTGCAGGTATTTTATTTTGACACTGCTGATAATAACGTCTCTCACTTGACTGCAGGACTTTGTTTCTGACGTTGTTTCTTCTCTTACGTCTCTGAACTGTTTGCGTACCTGTAATATTCGGTCGCCCTCTCGGATTCGTCCATTTTTAGCTGCGATGCTGTTTGGATTAACCTGAGTAGAGATGGAGAGAGAGAGAGAGAGAGAGAGAGAGAGAGAGAGAGAGAGAGAGAGAGAGAGAGAGAGAGAGAGAGAGAAGACTCATCAGTCTGCATCAGGCCACAGACGAGTGAACCCATCAACGAGTCAGTTTGAGGTTAATGGAGAATGAAGAGGAGAAGGAAGAAGATGTCTCCTGTGGTCACCTCTCCCACGTAGATCCCCAGGTCCTCCTCGTCCTCCGTCCTGTAGCACACGGTCAGACCCAGCTTCTCCTGCTGACTGGACTTGTAGAGCTCCACCTCCTGCAGGAGGAAGAGGAGGAAGAGTTGGTGGTTAATGATGAAGAGCGCAGGTCTTTCTCGGCTGCTGTCACCTGAGAGGTGCCTCAAGGCTCAGCTCTCGGGCCCATCGCATTTCTCCTCTACGACAGAATCAGGATCTGTTTCTTCTCATGTGGTAAATCCTGTTGTTGTGTTGAGATGACTTTATCCATTTTTTAAACTGTGCATGTGCTGTAAAATAATAGCGTAAATAATGCTTTATGTATACATTTGATTTGAATTAGAATTAGAGAACAAGCTGGAGAACACAGGAGCTGTCGGTCAAACGCAGCGAAAACTAATCCTGGAAAGACGGAGCATGAAGCAGAAAAGGTGGAAGAGGAGGAGGAGGAGGAGGAGGAGGAGGAGGAGGAGGAAGTCTCGGTGGTAAGAGTTTCCACTTTACTGACTTCTATAATGATCTCAGGAAGCAGCAGTGAACCAGTGGAGCAGAGACAAAAAGCCTCATTCAGCTGAAACACGTCCATTAGGCTGTTATTTTGCTTCAGGAGCAGAAATCCAACGTTTTTATTTCTTCATTTTCTGTTTGTCCTTATTTCAGTGAGCCCTCAATCCGCCCTCCTCACGTTTCCATCCCTTTGTCCTCCTTTCTCTTTCTTTCCTGCTTCTGGATCAGTCTATATTTGATTATTCATCTACTCATGCTGTCACTCCCTTCTTCTCTGCTTCCCATTTCTTCATTTCTCATCCCTCCACTTTTCAAACCTTCTACCTGCAGGAATGTTTCAAAGGGTCCTGAGGGGCCGGCATCGAACCCCCGAGAGACGCTGATACCACATCTTATAATGCTTCTCTTATTATTCAGATTATAAACTGAACACACACAAATACAGCTTAAGTGTGAACCTCCACCACCATCACACACACACACACACTTTTTTTATATTATTAAATTATTATTATATTATTCCAAACATGTTACTTTGTTCATTTGCTGTTTCACAGGGACACAAAGAGACGTGTCTCCTGGTGACTTGAGGACGTCCTCACCTCGTACTCCAGGTCATCCTGTCTGTCCACCTCATGATGAGACGCGTCAAAGTAGTCGTTGGGGTCATTGTACTCGAACACACAGCTGGAGGGGGGGGGGGGGGGGGGGGGCAGAAAGGTCAATCACAGTCCTGTCCACACAGATTCTTCATATCTAGAGATTTTCATTTCTTAGACATTGGAAGACAAAGGTGGAGACTCACAACTCATTGATCCCGTACGGCCCCCCGAGGTGAGGGAGGGGAGGGGAGGGGGGAGGAGGGGGAGGGGAGGAGGAGCCTCCTCGGCCGTGGTGGGGGTGGTGACCTCTGCTCCTCCCCATCGTCATGACGCTCTGGAAGCTGAGGTCCGTCTGCGTGGAGCTGTCCATGCAGTCAGGGATGGCTACCATGGTAACAGAGGAGATGGAGGTGCTGCCGCACACGACTGTACCTGAGGGGGGGGGGGGGGGGGGGGGGCAGGGTGTCAACATCCTGTTGTTTGTCTGTGACCAAGATTCACTGAACTCAACTTAACGGATCAGATCTCTAGAGACAGATTTAAAACCTGATTGAAACCCAAGCAGCCGTGAACACAATGTTCTTCTGTATTTGTTTGACTCAATAAAGGTTAAAATGTCAAATAGAAAAGAGAAAGAACAAATAGAAACGATGAATTGCTGCAGTCACATCAGGAGAGATGGTAAAAGTCAAGTGATCCCACAACATGATTTGATATTTAGAAGAAAGCCTCGGGATATAAAAGAAAAGTGAGCTCAGCTGGAAACTAGAGAAAGAGAAAGCAGATGAAAAGATGGGAGGAGGAGGAGGAGGAGGAGTGATGAGGAGGAGGGAGCGTGGGAAAGACGAGGAAGAAGCAGCTCAGGTGGGAAGTGATGAAGAGAGATGATATTAAAGGATGAGAGGAAACGGAGGAATCCTGTGAGACAGCAACACTTCACAGAGAGAAGTCAGAGAAGATGAAAGAGAAGACTGAAAAACCAGATGTGCTCTCATGACTCGGTCAGATGTGATTTACCTTTCCTCCTGTGACCCTTACGCACTGAGCCGGGTGGCTGCAAGGCCTCCTGGGAGTTTTGCGGCCTGTCAAGTGGTGGCTGAGAGGTTCTCCGACCTCTGACCTGAGGATGGGAGGAGATCTGTAATTTATGGATTTGTGAATAAGAATTATAACAAACGATTCTAAATCAAATCCAAATTAAACGTATATGAGGCAGAACCAGCTTCGTACTGATGAGTCAGCTTTTCTTCAGCTGCGGGCGAGGAACGAGAAATGTTCAAATTGTGCTGAATCAGGAGTTTGAGGAACGGGGGGGTCTTTAAATAGTGGGCTGCAGGAGAGACCTCCACTAAAGTCAAGTCTGCTTGTTACGACTTCTGCTCTGGAGCTGAGTCGAGATCTGAGCCCAGAGGAGTCGAGTCAGAAGAGTTCAGGACGTCTGAAGCGTCTTTATTATCTGAAGCAGGTGAAGCTGAGAATTATAATAACTCAAGGTCGGAGGCGTTGTTGACTCTACTGAACCCCGGATATTACCCATGATCCTCTGCTTCCTGAACCTGAAGAGCTGCAGCTGTAGCAGATCCACCAAACTCTGTTCAGAATTCTTCAGGTTTTGAAGAGTCTGAGGAGATATTCTCCACCCACCCTCAGCTGGATGGGAGCAGAACCTTATTAGAGCTGAGAGGAGGCAGATGGAGGAGAGAGTCCTACCTTCATGTCTCCATGTCGGTCCATCGGTCTCAGGGAGCTGCTCCATCCTTTCTGCTACAGACACAGAAACCAACATGAGTTATAACACATTCATACTGGACACTTATTGTGTCTGTAGATATTGGTGATGCTCAGGTGCAGGTTTTTGTTTTTTTGAGGAGCGAGCAGGAGCCGGACTTTTCCCTCAGGAGGTGGAGGAGACCAAACCCGAGGTAACAGTAACACAAACACTGTGTTGTCGTCTCACAACTCATTTCAAGTCTTTCTCTCATGACGGAAACCAAAGCAAATTCCCATTTTGAAGCTAAATGTGACCGAGTGGCGAGCACGCTCAGGGCATGTCAGGTGACAGGCAGCCAGTGCCTTGCTCAAAGGCACAAACTGTCTGTGGAGCAGAAGCTGAATTAAAGAGGCGTCTGTGGCCTCTGGTTCAATCAGCTGCTCGTGACTGGTTCAGAACCAGCCGCCAGCGACGCTCATTAGCATAAATATAATATCTGAGAGAGACTCCGGGGCAAGAGGAGCAGAAACACCTGCTATGAACAGGCAGGTAATTATTAATGAGAATGTGCTTCTTCTGGTGTGTGTGTGTGTGTATGTTTGTGTGTGTGTATGTGGTAATATAAATTCTCAGAGTTGTTTTTATTATTATGTTTTAATATTGGAAACATCACATGTCAAGTTAATGTCTGTGGAAACATGCAGGAGGCCTCTGAATGCTCAGGCTCACCTGCTACTGCCACATCACACACACACACCGCACACACACACACACACGCACACACACACACACACACACACACACACACGCACACACACACACACACCGGCTCATGAATACTTGCATGGATGCGCACAAACGCACACCTTTTCCCCCCCTTCGTCTCAGAGCTGATTGTTATGCATTACATGTTCTCTGCAGGTTGTGATTGTGTGTGTGTCTGTGTGTGTGTGTGTGTGTGTGTGTGTGTGTGTTTGTGTCAGTAAACATAAGACAGTCAATACTCAGTCAATAACCGCAGCTGATCAGGCCTGTTGTGACCTGGTCAGTGATTGTGTGTCTCATCTGCTATTAAATAGGTCTGTGTGTGTGTTTGTGTGTGTGTGTGTCTGTGTGTGTGTGTGTTTTGGAGAGTTGCTTCTCTTTGCTCCTGAATTGTCGCCTTCATCGTTTTGTTTGTCAGTGCTTTGAGAGAAGAGGTTTGGTTGTTGTCTGAGCTCAACACGTCCTCAGAGTTCAGCTGTTTGGTTTCAGCTCAAACAGGAAGTCGTCTGTTTGTCAACACAACACTTTACTGAAGAGTCCCAGGTGAGACATCTGTCTCAGATCTAATTGACGGTAACAGCCTTGATTCTAGAGGCTGTGCTTGTAACTGTGTGTGTCTGTGTGCAGACAGAGGATGAGCAGCGTTCACAGATGGCACCGACAGGTTTAAGACTCACTACACAAGAATCATTGTGTTTGTTTGTCTGCGTGCAACTACTTCCCTGTGCACGAAAACGACTCCATCCCCCACTCCCTGCTGTGCTGCTGCTCATTATTCTGCTGTGTGTGTGTGTGTGTGTGTGTGTGTGTGTGTGTGTGTGTTACACGCCAACAATAAGGGTCCCGACTGTGCTCCGCCACATAAGCCTGACAGAAATCACAGCTAAGTGAAGTGTGAAATTAATAAGCGAACGTGAGAGAAGAGCTGACGTTTCTTTTGGCTGCAGCTTTGTGTTGTGTTTGTGTTTGTGTTTGTGTTGTGTTTGTGTTTGTGTGTGTGTTTGTGTTTGTGATGAATCTCACTCGCTGTGTTTTCACAGTGATGACGGATTATTGATCCACGAGCTCCGTGACCGTCACACTGAGTTTTGAATTACAGCGACTGGAGGCTTCATGGTAACTGCTGAGTATCGACCGTGGTCCAGTGTGTTCACTTCATTATGTTCCACAGTGACGAGTCATGGATTCATCTCTGATCAATGGACCATGAGAGAAGTGACTCAAATCAAATATGTTAATGGTACAGAAAACACTTTAATCACCAGCTCATTAAAGTGCACAGAGGGCGGGCGGCCTCTAGAGGGGGTCGTGTTGTTCATCACTTTATGATTATGGTTTTTAGTTTAAATGATAATTAATCGTATACAGAGAATTTGTAGTTTTCAGACCGACTCCTTCTTAATTTCTCATCCGCGATGTTATTGTGGCACAAGATGAAAAGTCAGGATTGTTGACGTTAGTGAAATGATCCTCTGGGGATCATGAACGTCTGTGAGGGTGTTTGTTGTTGAGATATTTTTCAGTGTGTGTTGTGATGAGTTCAAACAGACGACGCACCCACTGGGTTCTAAACCAGAAACGTCTCCTGCACAAAACTGTTTCTCATCAACACGTGAACATATGGAGCCGAGAGTGTTTCTTTTTTTATTGTCGTGTTTTGTTGTCGCCGCGTGTTCGGTCTGTCGGAGTCTTCATCAGCTTCACCTCCCGGGGCTTCAACAGGCCTCTCCGCCCGGCTCATTAAGAATTTACTGCTTCCATCAACACACACATCCAGCACATCTATCCACACACACACACACACACACACACACACACACACACACACACACACACACACACACACACACACACACCACACACACACACACACACACACGGTTCCACGTCAACACCCTTCTCTCCTCTAACATTTATCTCTTTCACTCACATACTCCCCCCCCCCATAGTGCATGAACACACACTCACACACACATGCACACACACTCGCACACAAACACACACACACACACACACTCACACACACACACACACACACACTCACACACACACTAAGGGGAGAGCGATGGGACACTGGATCCATTTTTCATTTCCAGCGAGTTGAGGGCGAGGCACAGATTCTATAATCAAGCCCGGGGGAGGCCGGGGGGGCGGGGGAGGGTAAGAGAGGGAGCGGTCAGAGAGAGGGAGCGAGGGAGGAAGAGGACGAGAAACCAAACGATGACAACGACTGAAAACAGGAGGTGACGATGGAGGAAGGAGAAGGAGGAAGATGAAAAGTCTGAGCTCCAGATGAAGAGAAGTGGAAACTACAGAGACAGTTTCTCCTGACACAGTGTGTTTCTACTCATCTGCTGCACAAAGGATCAACATGTAACACATGTAACATGTAACACACATGTATCTCAACACAAATATTACAAATAAAATCTTTACAAAAATACAATCTGCTGATATCGTGACGTTAAGGAGACTTTGATAATTTGGATTTGTGTTCAATCCGTGGAAACAGGATTCACAGGATTCCACAGAAACACGTTCTGAGCCTCAATACAAAATATAAACATTTCTCTATTCACTTCTGAAATATGTAATTCAAGTCCTCAACTGTCCACACGCACGTTTTGACTCTGTCACTTTTAATCCTCGTGCACTCCAACGTGCATGAAAACACAAATCACAGACAAACAGGAAGCGTTTGGTCGTGATTTGCATAAAGAGCTCGGCTACTGACGAGAATCAGTGATGAAGAAACGTGTAGAATTTGACTGAAGATCCACCATGTTGTGTTTTACTCTGGGAGCTGAGGATGGAGGTCATGTGACAGAGCCGGACCAATCAGAGAAGACTGCGTCGTGATCAAAAAGACACAACTACATTTCCCAGCATTCCTAAGACTGAACGTTTCTTCTTGTTTAAAGTTGTTTAAAGTTTAATGGATATAAAACACACAGGAACCCGGCAACACAATAAATCTATATTTTGTCTCATTAACCATCAGGTCCATTTAGTCTCTGTTGGTCTTAAAACTAAAGTTTATTTTTACAAGATGATTAAATGTCTCAAACTAATCACATAATTTCTGCACAGAAAACAGAGTGAGGTGAATCTCATTATTTCTGCTCTTCAGATATTTAAAATTATATATTTATACTCCCCCCCCACCACCACCACACTGACTGTCTCTCCCCCCCCCCTCCCCCCCCCCTCCCCCCCCACACACACACCTGTGATTACACAGCCACACAGGGAGATAATGTGGTGAATTGATTTCTATACTTCTATCAGTTGAGCCCCTGGAGATGAACCGGCTCATTTAAAGTGTGACTCTTGACACTAATGAACATAACAAGACGTGAAATAAATCAACATGAAAGGAAAGACGCAGGTAGATGAAAGAGTAAATAAACAAATAAAGAGATTAAAAGATATGAATAATGAATATAAATGAAGAAAATCGTTTGTTTCAGGACCAGAATAATTAAAAAACACAAAGTGCGACTGTGTCTCTCAAATATCTGCAGAAAGAACCAGATTCAATCAAACTGGGCCAATCTGTCATTTTGCTCAAATCGTAGTTACACAACGAGCTGTTACACAACGAGCTGCTCACGAATCCTGTCGACAATATTTCCCACAATGCACCAAACAAACGCTGAAGCTTTTCTTCTTTTCAGTCATCACAAATATCTACAGCTGCCACCAAGAGAAGAGATGGAACACGGAGGAGAGGGAAAGTGTGCAGCTCACACAAAACACACACCTCATTTCAAAAGAAAGAACAACACACTCACACACACAAACACTAAACTATGATTCATAATACACATTAATGTTTCATAGGTTCCACTGATGCTTCTGTCAGTGATGAGCTTCATCCACAACATTTAGTTCAACAACAACAACAACAACACATCTGAGACCCTGTGTGAACATGTGTTGTTTAGGATCCTGAGGTTTTGTGTGTGAGGGTTTTATTTCCTCTATTGAAGAGTTTGGTCTTTCTGGTTGCTCTCACTCTAACAGCTCTCACTCTAACAGCTCTCACTCTAACAGCTCTCACTCTAACAGCTCTCACTCTAACAGCTCTCACTCTAACAGCTCTCACTCTCAGCCCTGCGCTCTCACTCTAACAGCTCTCACTCTAACAGCTCTCACTCTAACAGCTCTCACTCTCAGCCCTGCGCTCTCACTCTAACAGCTCTCACTCTAACAGCTCTCACTCTAACAGCTCTCACTCTCAGCCCTGCGCTCTCACTCTAACAGCTCTCACTCTCAGCCCTGCGCTCTCACTCTAACAGCTCTCACTCTAACAGCTCTCACTCTAACAGCTCTCACTCTCAGCCCTGCGCTCTCACTCTAACAGCTCTCACTCTAACAGCTCTCACTCTAACAGCTCTCACTCTCAGCCCTGCGCTCTCACTCTAACAGCTCTCACTCTCAGCCCTGCGCTCTCACTCTAACAGCTCTCACTCTAACAGCTCTCACTCTAACAGCTCTTACTCTAAAAGCTCTCACTCTAACAGCTTCTGCTTGAGCTCAACTCTGCACTTGCTCCTGAGACGTCGGATTCTCCTCCGATCTCCGTGGAAGGTGTCGTGTTGACACCTGAGATGGTCCCGCCCTCATCGTGGGCGTGTTTTACTTCTTCACTCGTCCCGCTTGTGAGGTCGTGACCCCGGGGGAATTAACCGAAGGTGTTTTCGACCGGTGGGAAACGAACTGTTGACGAGATGTAAACTCATCAAATTCCATTAATCTCAAAATTGTGTTTAGATGTGAATATTCACACACGTGTCTGAAGAGTCGTTTCACTAACGCAGCAGTAATTCTGTTTCATGTGTCAATCAAATGTCTCATATTCAGATCCACTTCCATCTCAGTCCACTCGTCACTCAAAGTCAATTTCAGCCATTTCAACACGCCAGTGATTATTTTTCATGTTTAGGTGAATCCAGCGCAGCCGGTTCATATGAACACATCAGTCATTTGAACTGCAGGTTATTAGCTTTCAGCTGAAAGAGACGGGCGCTGCTCACACAACACATTATTCAGCGGCTTATTCTCAGTCGTGTCCATTATGGAAATGCACTCAGCTCGCTGTGAAACATAAACATGTATCACTGCACATAATGAAGTTAAAGAGTCAGAATAAACACCATTATGCCTTTATTTACTGGTGCTGCTGTGTTTAATGGGCAGTAAGAATCAGAACATTAACTCATTCATTATCTTTACAATGAGCAGAGATCACCCATTATTCCATCGCCTCATTCCAAGCAGCTCCGTTTCTCCTGAGTCAGATAAATGAATCCTGAGTTATTTTTCTCTGCTGGTGTAAATGTCTTCGACTCTGAAGCGTTCAGTCGTGTCCACACTGTGTTTGGACACTTCTGAAATCTGCATAAAGACGTTTGTGTGACTGCGTCGCCCTGAGATAAACGACACGATAAGAATATCAACACACAGATTACCTCCATCTGTGTGTTTAAGATTCATAACCGCTCACACACATGTCATCGAGCCCCCTCCGGGTTTGTGTGATGATGTGAAACCAGGTTATGGGCGACAGAGTCTGACGGCTGCTGCTCAACAAACAGGTTTGTCTACACAATTCTTTTGTGAGATGAACATTTAATTATTGAGACATTAAAGTTATTCAATAAAATCAGTTCATGAATAAAACTAAGAAACAATTCAACCTGTTTACAAACGTCATTAACTGGGATGTCTGAATCATCCTCATGAATATGTATCGTGCTGCTGGTTGACATCACAACACATTATAATCCTAACAGATAAACAATAGAGTCATTATTAATAATAAATATACAATAACTTTCCCTGAAAGGATGAAAAAATAAATGTTCTATCATGAGATGTTTGTCTGTGAACTGTTAAAACAACACGTCGTCTTTTCAAGACTGAAAATTATATATTTTTTTAATCAAAGACTAAACAACCTTAACTATGTTTTAATATTTTAACCATGAAAACACATTTCCTTATCTATTCAGGAATTACATCATGATCCAAACAAATAGATTATTTTGCCTCCATGTCACCGAACCACGAGTTGAGCTGCTTCCTGCTGCCAACTGAAGAAAAGCATGAAAACACAATCGCACAATGATAAGGGGAATGAAAATAATGTGTAAACCTGTGACCCACAACTCAGACCGACACACGAGTTCAAGTGTTTAAAGATAGACAAATGAGGAGAGAAGGAAAATCAGCTCGACATGGAGTTTATCTGAGAGTCGTCAAAACTCCATTAGTCTTAACGAGCTGTCGGCTCATTAGTCGTCAGCAGCGACACAACAACCTTCCGTTTGTTTTCAGCTGTGATGCTAACAGGCTGCACCGACACTGCTGCACCACAGGGGGCAGTGTGGAGAACGTTACACACGTTTAGACGCTTTTAATTGAATCGATTGAGCAACAGAAAAGTAACTTGACTCCATTTACACCAGGAAATGAAATGAGTTTATATCCAGATGTGATTTAAACCAGTGTTAATTTTGGCAGCTATTTTTGATTTAGTCTTAGTCTTAGTCTTTTGACGAAAATGCATATTAGTTTTAGTCACCTTTTAGTCATTTTAATCCTTCTTAGTTTTAGTCTAGTTTTAGTCGACGAAAACAAATTCCATTTTAGTCTAGTTTTAGTCACATTTTATAGCAACATTAAACTCCTTTTCTATAAAAACATATAGCTGCAGCCTAATAGCTTAAAAATATATATTTAATTTTAAATGTGAAAACAAAAAGGG